>NW_010524125.1:0-52499 GCF_000687285.1 Phaethon lepturus
AGTCATTAAAAAAATCAGCCATGCAAGGCTGTAGAAGATGTAGAAGATAAGAGCAAAGACACTTGTTCTTCAGTTGCTAGAAATAAGTAAATTACTTTTTGGTGTTTTTTTGGTGTTTTTTTTTTCTCTTTTCCAGCGCTCCTGCAGTCTGATATTGAGCCATTTGCAGCTTCTCTCAGACACCTTTTCTAGCCTGAGATATGCCTGTTCAATAATAATTTCCCAAATCCATCTGGTTCTAGTAGGTGTTCCCTGAACACGGCGCTGCCCCATCTTAAGCGCACAATCACTTTCCATTAATAGTTATTGAAAAACTTTGCTTTCCTAGAGGTGTAACAGAACCTCCCTAGGGGACTTCTAGTAAGATTTTCTTGTGATGCTCCTTCCTTCAGACCTGTCTTTGTAAGGCATGAAGTCTGAAGAGATAATTTTATCTCAGTTTTTTAAGAACTGTAAAATTGTTGATGTTTACATAAAAAATACTTGCAAAATACTCTGGAAGACATCTTTGCCCAGCACTAAGCAAGCCAGCCAGATAGAGTTCAGAACATGTTAGCAACGCACAAGGTCAGGAAAAGACCTCATCAAAGAACAGACATAATGGCACATGCCAAAGCAGGAATTATACATTATACATTATATATTATATTATTGCCCATCTCACACTTTTGAAAACCCAATGCTGGAAAGAAATAAAAAGCAGCTGTGGCAGGCCAGTCTCTGGAGTAGGTGCCTAAACAGCTTTCCACAAAGGGCAAAGAGCTATGAACGTTGCAAATATTTTTCATGAGATAGATCAGGCGGAGTTGTTTCAGCTTGCTCAGACTACTCACAGCTCTTGGAATTCATGGATTTTTCCTTCAGGCTTGCAGTTCATTTTCAATCATCTTGGGAGAAGTTTCGATTGTGCAGGTGCATGGCCAGGTAGATACAAGTGTGTGCTGCAGCTGGTTGCACAACATACTGCTGGTCTGCAGGGACTTCTTTGTGTGTGTCAACACAATGGGATGGGTTGATTGTAAGGTGCAGGGGGATATCATACAGCAACAATATGTCCTGCAGATTTACCTTCTCTTATAAGCAGCATTTCAGGAGAGGATAACAAGATTCAATCAGCTGAGGTGTTACATGATTTTCATTCTTCAGTTATCGATTTAAAGAACAGCACGAAGTATCTCCAGACTCTGGAGGAGTACTGCTACAGGAGTGAGTCAACCTGCCTCTCTCCTTGATTTGTTTTCAGCCCTGATGCTGGTGGGATGTTTGAATGTTGTATTTCAGCTTGTCTGGTCATGAGCAGCTTTGGCAGCAAATGGAGCTGGTGGGCAGAAAACCTACAGTTCTAATTTTTATTATGTACCTAGTTTTCTCCACAGAGCCAGTACATGTGCCAAAAGCATGTAGCCTTATTTGTGTTGAGTTCCCCACTTAGTGCTAGTACTAGTAACATTTTATCCAACCAGGAAAGCTGAAAAGGGGAACGCACTATTGCCCTCAGCAATAATTCGTATTATGAAGACAGTTTAATATATACCTTTACCTTCACTCATGAAGTGCTTTCTGTTCACAAGTGCAGGGTCGATGTGACAGTTCAACATGCGTATAGAATAACTTACAAAGCATTTCTAAGGCAGTTGTAAAAGACAGCAGTGGACTGCAGTGACCTGGCAACAATGGAAAATGTCTTTCCTACTTAGCAAATAAGAGCCACTGACTTTAATAAATGATACATCACATCCTATCCTCAGTAGGAAATTAAATACTGCAGATGCTAAGAGCTCTTCAAGACGACATGCTGTGAAATGTTTGCATTGCATTTCCTATCAGTGCCACTTTTCCCTTTACAAGACATTCAATTCCGCAAGCGTTTGCTCAGGTTTCTGGCAGAGATTACACAATCTGAATTTTTTTTTCTTTCTTTTTGTTTTGTTTTTTGAGTGGTTTTATCCTCAAGGAAACCAGGAAGGCCAGCCAAACCCAGCATGACAATCAGTGCTGAAAGGCATGTGATCACCATCAAAAGAAAAGGTGCTTTTGAAGCATCACAATCTCATTCACCTTGGGTGAGGAGTTCAATGAAACCATACCACATGACTGTAAAACTGAGGTAAGAACGAAAGGTTTCCACTAGATTGCCCGTATTTCCAGTAGAAGAAGAAAAGACATGCAGATTAGCAGCATGAATATTTGTAGAACGCAACTGCTTTTGGAAAAAATAATGAAATGTAAATAGGTATTCCATATCCAGGAACAGACAGGACCAGGGATTTTAAGAAAACCATGAGGGGTGTGTTTTCTGCATTAGATTCATAAAAGTTAAGATACTAATCTGGACAGACTTCTGTATTTTTTAAATCATTCAACTTCACACAGTAGTGCCTGGAAGTGTAATAGATAATTTTAATCTGACTAAAAAATATCGTCTAGAGACATGATGATGATGATGAAAAATGACTAATACTGACTTAGAAACAAGGTACAGAGAATTTCTGTCAGGTTTTATTAATCTCACTCACTCAGGGTGAGTGAGATTAATTCTATTTTTAATTGTACAATTCTATTTTTAATTTGTACAGTTTCAGCTTTCAGACACAGGTTGTTGTTATGCCATAGAATAAGGAGCTTTATCAAACATAGTAGTACCCTTTTGCTGTTTATCTGCAGTGAAGGCAAGATGATTATACTGTGTTCAGCTTCCTTCTCAGTCTTTGTTTCTATATGCAACCCAAGCTAGGTATGCCCCTCACTGAGAGACATTTTTTTCATCCCTCAGAAAATTTGTGCAGCTCTTCAACAAATCTTCTCTTGATCCTGTACGAGACATGCAGCAGTTCTATACTCTGCATCCAGCAACCTTAATACCATAAAAATACCCTACTCCTCTTAACATACCCAAGAATCACGTTAGTCCTGTTTGTCACAATGTCAGACTGGTGTTACCACTTTGTGGTTTGGGCAAAATCCTTTACAAATTTACCATTTTCCAGTACCCCATTTTATATGCATACTGCAACACAGTTTGTTTGTTACCAAATCCAGCTCATGCTGCGTTACGAGCCCTTAATCTGTCATAATTTATCATTCTGCCAGTCTTTGTGTCACCCACAGGTGTTATTGGCAGAGATTTTATATCTATTTCCATCTTTAATAAAGATGTTCGATTGAGCCAGTACTGACTACTGCCCACCAGCTTTACACAAAGCCTATTAAAGTAATGATCTGCGGCATTAAACCCCTTCTCTGCATAGTCAGGTCACACACCAGGAACATGATCCACTAAAGAGCAAGTTTGAGGTAAATTAACATGACAGGCTCTATGAAAATTACATGTATGTTATGAACAGCAGCTGCTGATTTATAGCCAACACTAAAAGAACTGAAATAATCTTTACTGGAACTGTTGCATATCCTTCCTTCCCGGGTGAAAAAAAATCAAAGGAAGCCACAGACAGATTATCAATCACATCAAGATCTGCAATAGGAGGAGAGTACTTCAATTGCTTGGAACAGACACTGCCTGAAATCTAGAAAAATCAGGAGTTTTGATGTGACTGCTTTCACCCTCTTCTACTGTCTGTACAGCTGACTGGGTGGCCAAGGTCTAGGATGCTGTCCTTGGTTAGTCATTCGGCACCAGGATTCTTAAATAATGCAGCACTTGCCCAAAACTGTGAAGATGATGTGCCATATTGTGGTGGGTTGACCTTGGCTGGATGGCAGGTGCCCACTAAGCCGCTTTATCACTCCTTCTCCTCAGCTGGGCATGGGAGAGAAAATAAAACAAAAATCTCATGGGTTGAGATAAGGACCTGGATAGATCACTCACCAGTTACCATCATGGGCAAAACAGAATCTACTCAGGGAAATTAATTTATTACCAATCAAATCAGAGTAGGATAATGAGAAAATAAAACCAAATCTTAAAACAATGAAGGAGAATATGTGAGAGAAACAGCTCTGCAGACACCCAGGTCAGTGCAGAGGGAGGGGGAGGACGTGCTCCAGGGACCAGAGAAGATATTCCCCTGCAGCCGGTGGTGAAGCCCATGGTGAGGCCGGCTGTGCCCCTGCAGCCATGGAGCTCCACGCTGGAGCAGATCTCTACCTGCAGCACGTGAAGGACCCCACGCTGGAGCATGAGGATGCCCGAAGGAGGCTGTGACCCCATGGGAAGCCCGTGCTGGAGCAGGGTCCTGGCAGGACGTGTGGACCCATGGAGAGTGGAGCCCATGTTGGAGCAGGTTTGCTGGCAGGAGTTGTGACCCCATGGGGGACCCATGCTGGAGCAGCCTGTTCCTGAAGGAGGGCACTCGGTGGAAGGGACCCAGACTGGAGCAGTTTGTGAAGAACTGCAGCCCGTGGGAAGGACTCACGTTGGAGATGTTCATGAAGAACCGTCTCCTGTGGCAGGGACCCCACTCTGGAGCTGGGGAAGTGTGTGAGGAGTCCTCCACCTGAGAAGAAAGGAGCGGCAGAGACAATGTGTGATGAACTGACCGCAACCCCCATTCCCCATCCCCCTGTGCTTCTTGGGAGGAGGAAGTAGAGAAAATTGGGAGTGAAACTGAGCCCGAGAAGAAGGGAGGGGTGGGGTTAATCTTGTTTTAAGGTTTAGTTTTTATTTCTCATTACTCTACTCTGATTTGATTGGTAATAAATTAAATTAATTTTCTCCAAGTCAAGTCTGTTTTGCCTGTGATGGTAGTTAGTGAGTGTTCTCCCTGCCCTTATTTTGACCCACAAGCTTTTGGTTATATTTTCTTTTGCCTGTTCAGTTCAGGAGGGGAGTGATAGAGTGGCTTTGGTGGGCATCTTGGCATCCAGCCAGGGTCAACCCACCACACATTACAATGCTAATCTTTGCATTGTCAAGTATACAGTCATCCAGCCAAATTTACATCTGTTGGTCTGTGTTGGGTTGACACCAGCCAGCAATGAAACACCATACAGGCCGATACAAAAATTAAGTCCATCACAGCCAGACCCAGTTCAACTGACCTCTTTGCATTTCATGGAAAAGGCTAGGTACCTAGGAAAAAAAATCCCAAATATTAAACCTCCGACTCTCACCAAAGGAAGTGGCAGCATATTTTCTGTCAGTTTGAAGGCTATTTTTCAACTCAGCAGAAGAACATTATCAGCTCTTGTTAAGAAATAAAATAAAGGTGGGAGAACTTTAAGAACAACATTCTTCTATATAGGGATATTTCTTCTTTCTCCAAATTATATAAAATTATTATAATCAGGATTTACAGTCTTTGCAGTATAGGTTTTTTTAAAAAAGGAAGAGAGAAAGTCATATTGTTAATTTAAAGATTGCATTGATGACATTATTTCATCCACTGTACTTTATTAGCTCCCCAATGCTTACAGGGATACAAAACAGCAGTTACTTAGGGCCAAGATGTCATGTGGATATTAGAACTACAAGACAAAGATGACTTTGAAGATCAAGGAAATGGTGCACTGCTTTGTGTCTTAGACAGGGAAAATTGAATGCTGACAGGTGTTTCAAGGTATGGTTGAAAAATTACGCTTGATGGCCTACAAATCATCTAGATTCTAATTCAAGAGAAAATAGAGAAAATACTAGAGACAGGGACAACCATAATTTTATAAACCCTCAACTGCTCAAGTTCAGTTAATGCAAATGGATAAAAACTTTCAGTGCATCCTACTCTCATCATCGTTGTCATCATGTAGAATCATAGAATCATAAAGGCTGGAAAAGACCTCTAAGCTTATCGAAAGTGTCTCATTCTAAGTTTTGACATGAAGGTATAGAGCTTCATGTAGGAGCACTCTTGCTCATTTTTACAAGATATTAATACAATTTACAAAATTATACTTCTAGCATAGGCAATGACCTTAAAATAAGACCATTTGTACTCTGTAATCCGCCATTGGACGTCTGTTGCATATAAAGGGGAATCCAAGGTGAGTGACTTTGATATAGATACTCATTTTCTAGAAATCCACATTTATTCAGGACAGTCCGATCCAGGATACCAGCCAACCCACAGTAGCCAGAAAATGTGAAATTATTCAGCTTGTCTTAACCAACAGTTAGAGAGTTAAAACCTGTATTTGATATAGGCTGGGGCCACAAGGACGTAGTCCAAATACAGATTTCTCTCTTGGTGACCACAGAACAGCTGGTGAATTACCCTTACTGAAGCTCAGCAAATTACAACCTTATGACTGAATTAAAGTTATCTGCCTTTAATTATCACAACTGAAGTTAAAGATCCAAGCCAGCTACACCTTCTTGTTTACAGGTACATGCTACTACTCTGAGACTGAGATGTGCAGAAATAGACGACTTACAGTGACATTTATTTCAGTGTTTTGAAAAATGGTTTACTTAAAAGGTCCAGATGCTCTTAGGGATTGAGTTTGGAGTTTAATTTGTGATAATGACAATCTTTTATACATGCTGGTTTACTGCAGCAATATCACAACACAGAGTTTCCAGTAGGAATGTTAAACACATGCAAATAGCTCACCTCTTCCAGATGCCAGAAACTAAACACTGCTTTGAAGTAAATCCCTAGATAATCCCTGAAAATTGTTGCATTATAAAATGTAAGGAGTAAGACATTTTTTCCTTGTGCTTTAGGAACAGCTTTTTCGAGGAAGAGGAAAAGGGATGGACAATTTCCTTGGTTCCTATAGCTGTAAACACCTTCCACCATATACCTGCTTCATTCCTTACTGAGCTGGACAAGTCTGGGACCTTCTGGGGCCACATGGCCCAGAAACCTAACCTGATTTTCAGATTTTCCGGAGAAAGGAAGTTGCTGCTTCTGACACATACTAAAAGAACGCTATATGAGTCAGAAAAAGGAATAAAGCTATTTGATTTTAAAGGAAATTTTATACCAAACTAATAAAAGGCTTAACTTTACCAACCTGTTAAGAAAACAAAAGAATGTTCATGAGCTTTTCCTTGCCTTTTTCCACCTTTATGTGTTCACTAAAGTAGTTTCCGCATTTGGTAGGTATGTAGAGGGAGAAAAAAGTGACAAAATACTTGAAAGGGAGATTTTAATAGATGAGGCTCAGGAGAGGCAGTGAAGACAAAGGCTCCCAAAGTACAAGGGCTTGAGTTTGGAGAATAGGAAGTGTAAGCAACTTTAAGAAGTATAAGCAACTTTATAGAACACAGAGAAGAACAGAATCATAGAATCATAGAATGGTTTGGGTTGGAAGGAACTTTAAAGATCATCTAGTTCCAACCCCCCTGCCATGTGCAGGGACATCTTCCACTAGACCACATTGCTCAGAGGCCCATCCAACATGACCTTGAACGCTTCCAGGGATGGAGCATCTACCACCTCTCCGGGCAGCCTATTCCAGTGTTTCACCACCCTCATTATGAAAATTTTTTTCCTTACATCCAATCTAAATCTACCCTTTTTTAGTATAAAACCATTACCCTTTGTCCTATCACAACAGGCCCTGCTAAAAAGTCTGTTCCCATCTTTCTTAGAGGCCCTCTTTAAGTACTGGAAGGCTGCAATAAGGTCTCCCTGGAGCCTTCCCTTCTCCAGGCTGAACAACCCCAACTCTCTCAGCCTGTCCTCACAGGACAGATGCTCCATCCCTCTGATCATTTTGATGTCCCTCCTCTGGACCCACTCCAACAGGTCCATGTCTTTCCTGTGCTGAGGGCTCCAGAGCTGGACGCAGGACTCCAGGTGGGGTCTCACCAGAGCGGAGCAGAGGGACAGAATCCCCTCCCTCGACCTGCTGGTCACGCTGCTTTGGTTGCAGCCCAGGATACAGTTGGCCTCCTGGGCTATGAACACACATTGCCGGCTCAGGTCCAGCTTTTCATCCACCAGTACCTCCAAGTCCTTCTCGGCAGGGCTGCACTCGATCCATTCTCTGCCCAGCCTGTATTTGTGCTTGGGATTGCCCTGACCCATGTGCAATAATAAATAGAATAAATAGAGCAACGATTCCTTTCTGGTTTGCCTTCGCCTTTTCACAAACTTGAATAACAGAACATTTAGCTCAGTTTTCAGCAGTCTCACTGAAGTGGCTATTTGGAGTCAGTGCCTGCCATCATCTTGATACAATTAACAAGCCTAATTTAAGAGAAAGAGACAAACTTTTCTCTCCAAGCAATGGCACTCTGTTTCTTGGCAGCACTGTCCCTCTTTTTAATGTTCTAAGGCAGGTCATAGAAGACCACAGAGAGACACATCTCAAGCTCACCAACTGCTCTTTCTTCTAAAGAGAAAGGTTCTGTCTGTCTGCTTTGTGGGGAAGGGGAAAGAAAAGGAGAAGAGAGATCATCTTGTCTATTTTCTTCTCTCCAGAGAGGCTCATTACTAGTGCAGCTTGACACACAGCAGAAACTAAGGAAGTTTCAAAGTGTGAGGGACATGCTTTCTGCAGAAGTTGTGTTAGGTATTAATTTAGCTCAGGTTGCCCAAGCGCAGACCACCATCTTGCCTAAAAGCAGACTGAGAATTTGGACATCCAGCCAATAAGCTAAAACCACAGAGATTTAAGTCATTGTGACTTTGGATAGTAGTAATCCAAATAATATAAGAAACAGATTTAGTTCAAGCATCAGAAATAATGATTTCTCTCAATGTGCAACATAGCTTTTCCTCTTCAGAGATGTTACTTTTAACAATACAATCAAATTTGAAGATAAAAGGAAAAGTGAGGCAGAAGGCAGCCCAGCTTGCCTCTGAAATTCAGAGAAACCTGAGACTGAATTATTCTAGCTGCACTTGACACTCTTCGCAGAATTAATAGGAAAATTGCCATTTCATTATGAAGACTAAATTCAAGTTGGTATCAGGTCTTCGTTGTTGTTATGCCAGAGCACTCAGTAAAGTGTTTCCACAGATTATTTGGGTCATTTGAGCAATATTTAATTTTCAGACTTCAGCTGGCTGACATCATTGCAGCCTCAAGCGACTAAAAGTCATTAACCCTCCTTACATATAAAGCAGACCTTTAACCTTATCTCCTGGAATCATCCTGATGTGTGTGCCTACAACACTGAACTTCATTTATCTCCAAGATATAAAGTAAAATGAATTAAATTTTTCTTTTAGTGTGCAATATTAATAAACTTGCATTTATCTTCATAATAGAAGTATGAGTACAAGTAGAAACTAATCAGGATGGTCTATAGGATAATTATAGAACTTTAAAATAATGCTCTGGTAACCTAAAGTATTGATATATCTAGCACACTGATTTTTATCATGTACACCAGAAGGTGAGGGGTATTCCAAAATTCTGTGTAAGTAGACCTGAATCCAAAGTCCATCACTTCTGACTTAATCAAGTTGATTATGAATGTAGAAATTTTAATCGAAGTTCCACACTAGCCCAAGTGTATATGAAATATACAGTTCCTCTCTGGACGAGACTTATCTTACAGTCTTTATACTCATCCCAATAACTTTGAGACATGATAGACACAACTTCCAAAGAACACTGAGCAGCAGTTTCATCAAGTGCCAGTGAGGAAACTGGGTTAAGTCTGTTCTACTTTGATCCTAGAACATGCTACATTATTGGCTACCAGACAGATTTTTTTTAAGCAGCTACCATATTCAGGTTCTGTACCAGAAACAGAACTGTTCTGTTCAGGTACAGAGCAAATTTACAGAACAAAATTACACATGAGTAATTTGCACTACCAGTCTTCAATATTTTCTGCTTCACAGGGCAGAAGATGCTATGCAGCATCTTATCATAGATCATATTAGGCACATAGTGTTTTTGTGGTACAGGGCAGAAGATGCTATGCAGCTAGAGTAGATCATATTAGGCACATAGTGTTTTTGTGGCGCCAACAGACTCCATGAGTTGTTTAGTTATAGAGAGCCATACTCACCCAAGAATGAGCCAATATGTTGTCCTGGACTACAGGACAATAGTCTAGATTTAGTTTTAGCTGAGCACTTCCAAGCACTTGCCAGATGTGTCTCACCGCTTACCCTTACAGGGTCAGAGAGATTGTAGGAGTTTTGCTAGTCATGTTCAGTACACTCTGGGAGATCCAGTAGCTTCAGTACTGTCCTAGATTGTACACCTTCTGTCTAGCAGAAGGTAATGTGAGTGTGATCACTATCATACTCGAACTACTTGCAGGGACTGGCAAAAAAGCACCTCTGTCCCAAAGAAAGTTTGATTCTCCAACATTGTGGTTACAGCCAAGTTCTTTTATTGCTAATGGGAACAAACAACATCACGTTGCATCTGAGAAGTTAGCTGGTAGGAAAGACAAGAAGGATCTCGGGTTGTTTCTACTTCAGAAAATATCTATTTCTGTAGGGATTGAGATCGGAAAAATGATCTCTCAGCCTTTCTAAAGGCAAAAAGTGTTCAGCCTAAGTAGACACTGTGGTAATCGAGGAATAAAATTATATAATCCAATAGGTTTATAGCTAGAAGTTAAGACTCTCAGACTACCTCTATACCATTATATGAAACCTCAGAATTGCTCCAGATAGTTCCTTTGGCATCAAAATCAGCAAATCAATTGCTTTGTATATTTGTAAGTTTTAATAAGTAAAATAACTGGCAGATTAGTTACAGGGATGCTTTCAATATGCTTATAAGAGCTTTGCTGATTGTTTTTATAAAAATATGATTGCATATCTCAGGTATAACCAAACCAGTTCACAACAACAAGTTCTGATGCTACATGGAGCAATTCCTCATCAGTTCTCATGCAGATAATTTTATACTGTACTCCTCAAGAAGATACAGGAGAATACACTGAAACGCATGAAGAACTGTTATAATTTAGGATTAGTGAACCAGACTCCTCTTCCTTGCAAATCTATGCAGAATTGTACCTGTATGAACTGAATTATTGAGCACTTTCCCTTGATGACTTACAAACTCCGGAAGGATCTTGGTCTTAACAATTACTCTTGCTTGGCCCTTGGGTTAGAGCTCTGTGGTTGTCTAGTGCTTCTGCAGTTTCTTAAAAACTGGCAGTAAGCCTTAAAAAGCTTTCCTGCATTGTGTGTCATATTAATAGCACATGTTTAATTCAACAATATTTGATGACATACTATTACTATTTCAGGGATCAGGTATGGATTTAAAACACCATACTCACCACAGTGAGACTCCTTTCTACAAGTTTATTTTCACAGCATCTGCATCTGCCATCATAGTTACTCATACTGCATTGTTCACTGCTGCAATGTGTGGAACCTGCCCAGAGATGCAAGCAGCTCATTCAAGGCACAGTGGTCCACTGCGGCATCAAGTCCTTCACGGCTTGATAATGCCACTTTCCCTGTAGATGGAGAGTCCTCACAGACAGCTTGCCTCAGTGTGGCCAAGATTTTGCACATTCCCATGACAGAGTTTGGAAAGATCTTAATGACTTGTAACTCTTAAAATCCATCTGAAATGGGATTATGTGTACCAAGGTGATCATTTGAGCCCTTCCCTCAACTCATCCCACAAAAAGAGAACCAAGGTAACAGCAGGATTTAAACCAAGACTAATTACTGTTCCTTTTTGTCTTGGCATTAACTACGTTGTTAGTTAATGAAGGTGGGTTCAATGGTCTCTGACTGTGCTAATGTCTTTCCATCTCACAAGGCCATCTTCCTTTAGGAAGGAATGTGAGTGGACTGGTATTTTTGACTTGATGAGCAGCTTGAACATCACCCCAAAGCAGGTTTATTTAGAACTAATTTTAAAGACTTCATGTATGAATTCATCATCTTTACTCCAGTAAAGTACTCCCTCTTCATAACTTTCAGTCTATGACATAGATTTCCATAAATGAGATAGATTGAGACATGATACCAGAAGAATACAAATTCATGCTGTTACACTATATAATAACCTGTTAGCTGGAACAGTAAAAGCTAGATCAAAAAAACAAATACTTAAGCTGAAGTTTGGGAGGAAGAAATCTCAGTGCCAAAGCAAATGGGAAACTTTCTTTATTCAGCATATGAAGAAATGTGGGTCCTAAAGAGAAGGATCTCTGCTAGCCACCATGCTAAGGGAAGAAATGCCCATGCCAGCTCAGTGGGACAGAAGGAGCATCTCCTTGAAGCCTTCTCCATCTATGGGATCCTCCATGAAGTTTTACCAGCCATTAACATGATTTTGGCCCATACAGATGCAGACAACTGTCTCACTAATAAGAAAGTAACCAAAACAGCTGAACAAAACATCCCTCCCTCCCACTGTCTGAGTATCTGGACACGTAGCTCCAGTAACCTCTTCAGCCCAGGAGAATTCAGGCCTGCATACCCCACCTCCCACTGGCACACCCAAAGTATCAGCTCTTCTGGGCAAGAGGCACTCTACTCCTCCCATTGAAGGTGGGCCCTGGGCAGCGCCAGACACAAGCTGAATATATAAATACTAGATTAATGTGGGTTTATTTTTCCCTCCTAGCCTAACCAGATGTCTGCTAGGTAAACAGGGCCTAGTTTTCCAACAGTAGAGTGACACATGAAATACCAGTCTCTTTTGTCAAAAGTTTTCATACATGGGCCTGACAAGTTATTTGCATACTACATAGTACATATTACGTATTGCATACATATTACATACAAGAAGTTATTTACAACTACTTTGATGCCATATTTTCTGAGAACTTCTAGCCTTGGTACTAACAGTTCAAAGCTAGTACATAATACGTATTGCATACATATTACATACAAGTTATTTACAACTACTTTGATGCCATATTTTCTGAGAACTTCTAGCCTTGGTACTAACAGTTCAAAGCATTTATAGAATATAGGCGGAAGACTGAAAAATCAGAAGAACACAACACTTCTGTAACAGGCTTTGCAGGAGGCCAAGGCAATGAGACATCAGGCTTCAGGCTCCTGTCCTTAAGGATAGGGAAGTGAAGAGAGCTGAAAGGAAACACAGCTTTTTCTGGGTATACACCAAACACAGTTCAGTCACCCCAGAGAGCCGGGCAACACTTTATCATGTACTTAGTTACAAGCAAATGTTTATAAGCTAAACATGTCATAGACAATAACTGGAAACTGGATGAACAACAGCGCAACACAAACCATAAGCTATTTTCTTCTACCAAGCCTATTGCTGCACAACAGAACTGCACTAGACGTTTGTGAAACAACAGATATCCCTGGCTCAGGCTCTGTGACCCAGGGAGTCGTTCCCAACAGTCAAAAGCAGCATTTCTGCTGTTCCCCACTTCTGCTCTTGATGTTGATGATTATATTCGTGACACTTACTTGTATAGGCAGGGGAAGAACCTGAGGTGCTACCACTGCAAGCGGCTTCTTCTCAGAAGCTTTATACACACCAAGGAGGGCACGGTCATGCCTTAACTGTGGTGAGCACTTTGAAGGAGCAATAAGCCAGGCAGTAAATTATAAATGACAGAAGGAATTTTCAAATATTTCAATATAATTCCAGCAAATTAGTATTGGCCTACCAGAAGTTCATGTTAACAAACTAATGCAGAAGGTACTGTTAGAACAGGGATATGTACAACCTAGAGCCATATCAGATCATAAAAGCAATTAAATTATGTTCAGCTTAAATAATTTGGCAGCAAGACTAAAACGATCCGAGAGAATGAGGAAGCCATACCTGCAGGAGCTGGGGAAGAAAGGCTGTTAAAAAAGAGCATGTGTCTAGGGTCATGCTATGCTTGCTGCCTGGTTCCTTCAGTTCTTGCCCGGGAAGATGCGCTGAGGTCCCCTTGTGTACGCCGCATCGGCGGTCCCAGCGGCTATTTCACAGTACCTAAAGCACGTACAAAGAGCCCCTGCTAAGGCAGCATGAACTGCTGTACTCTCAAGATGGAGCAAACACCCCACCAAGTGCTTGCAACAACCCACCCCAAGAGGAACGGCAGAACTGAGCGTAAAGAAACATCAGAAACTCTGAAACAAATGAAGGCGGCCAAGATAGCGGGCCCTTGCTGCAGGGGAGAGGAGGCATCAATGCTTCTGCACATGGCCTCGAGTGCTTCAGGCCTTCAGTCAGCAGCTCAGAGGGATGCTGCGGCTCTGACTCCTGCATGGTGTTTCTGTGAAGCGATGCTGCGCCAGGATTGCAATAGCTAGCATGCAAACACAAGTGTGGGACAAGGCTTCCAGGTCTGTTTATTTCTTCTTGTTCTAATAGTTCAAAAACAGCAGTCTGAGCAGTTACAAGCTGAAGCAGCACTTTGGTCTTTAATGGTTTGAGGAGTTTGGGAAGATGTTGAGATAAGTAGAAACTCCCTTTAAAGCACATGGAAGGTAAATCAATGAAACAGCTACCAGTACTGAGAAGGACAGCTGAAGTTGTTCATTTTTCCTGAAAGATCATGTTGTCTCCACTAGAGACTCACAACTTCCCATGCCTGTCAGCTGGGAGTGGATCCTCCAGAGGGGAAAAAGTAGAAGGCAGATAGGATTTTAAAGTAAATTTTTGGCTGCAGGGTCCATTTGAGGGTTCAGATAGAAGTCGTTATTGTCACTAGCAGCTTTAGAAACTCTATGTATGCCAAAACGAAGGCTTGACTGCGGTTAGGGATTTGGGCATCAAGAGCCATAGGGACATACCTGGCCCACGTCTGCTTGAAGGTGCCTGCTGGGAGGGATGCAGCACACGTGACAGCAAACTCCGACCTCCCTCTGCAAGCTGCCCTGTGCCTCCAGCCCCTCCACAGCATCCTGAGCGAGGAGCTCGTTTACTACCTGACATTAAGCAATGCATTTTTGAGGGACTCCCTCGTTGGAGATGTGAGTTTTTGCGTGCTGAACATAAGCAACGTTGACTTGTTTCCGGCAAGACTGCTCTCCGGAGCGGGAAGGCCAGGAGTGACAGATTGCTTTGGAAAACCCTTTGCGCTACTTTCTTCAGAGATCCTTTTGATTCCTAACCTGCTTCATCTGGTACAAGGTGAGATGCAACGAGATGGCTGTGACAGTGAAACTCAGCGGCGGTGCTGCAGAGGAGGCAGCGGTACGAGGCCGCTGGCCCAGGCAAGGTGCGTGGATGGTGGCCTCTGCAAACCAACTCTTCTCCTTCCCTCCAGCTCCCAGCGCCCGGGGGCAGCCGTCAGCTGCAGAGAACTGCAGAGAGCCGGGAGAGCTGCCAGCTTTCACACCCACCCGCTACTCGTCCACGCACGGTACCGAGAGTGCTGTTTTCGGCAAGGCTTCATCTCTGAACTGAGGGCATTTCATACTCGGATTTTTTCTCCTTTCCTTTATGTGGAGCAATAGCTCTTTGGATGCGGTCCAAATGCATCCGTAATAACAGAGAGCTTTCTGGCAAATACAAGACGAGGTGTCCGACAGTTCCAGAGCAAGCTGTCGGATGAAAGCATTGCTAGCAATGAACTGCAACATGCAGAGCAAAGAGATGCAGAGACAAGCATGGAAAAGACATATACATTTACTCAAAGTGCAGGTTCAGCAAAGCTTAAATATTTTGTACGGGGTCTTTTTACTCTTGGTGAAATATTGTTCGTACAGTTTGTTCTTTCATCAGCTTTCTCAGAAAGTGAGGTAATATTCTGGAAATGTTCTCACTTCACAAGAGAGCAACTGTTAAGAGAAGGATAACTACTGATGGGAATAGGGTAAGCTTACAAGATATTACATGTTACCAGAATGCACTAGTCTGTCATCTTTATTTGAAGTTTTTTCCTCAGCTTGCTAAAAAATATCTAGCAAGAACTGCACCCCCAAAACAAAACAACCAAACAAAACAGTAGAAGGATTCTAATTGCAGATCCTCATGGAAATAAGGCATAAGCCTGGCTCTATGCAGGCGGTATCGTATGAGCCACAGTAACAAGGCAGAACTGGACTAGAGTCCTGTTGGGCAGTCCCAAAGCAGATGTAACCAACGGTCTTATCGCTTTGATCAGGTGGATGCTTCAACTGGATTATCTGGGATAATTCAGAAGAGCGTAGGGATTTTTCAGAATGTTTTTATCAAGTCTCCAAATTGGTAGAAGAAACCCAAAAGTGCTGTGGGAAACAGATTGCTTTCTTCATTTACAAATCTGCTGCAATTCCTAAATCTAGAGAGAAGTTTAGGGATAAAGAAGTAAGAAAAGAAAAACACCTTTTGGGGGGGGGGCAGGTGGCAGGGAAGAACAAGCAGGATTTATGTTCTCTGAGGCAATTCCAGGGAAATCAAGTCCATGGGCAAGGCAAAGTACCACTCAGAAAAAGGCTGACTTTCATTGTACACTCTTAAGAGGAACTGCCCTGTTGTTAGATGCAAGACTTGTACAGTACATGAAAAAAGTTAGACAGATTTGAGCATCCGAAACTTTAGACAACTTTAAACTTGTTCTTTAGATAAGGGAAATTAGTAGGTAGTTAGAAACATGAAACATCTGCAATGCCTATGTTATAGCCAGCAAAACAATATCTTCTCTTGTACAAACCTTCGGAAGTCCTTAAGTGACATTTATCACTAATCTCACTATGGCATTTGCTGAATACAGCATATTGGAGGTAGAGCTCTGGCATTTTGAATATTCTTATTCAGAAATGCCCACATTTTCTTCTGGAAGCCTATCACCTGCATGCCTGTAGGAGTTAGGGTACTTGCATGTCTTCTCATTGCAATAAAAAGAAAACTGATTTGCAAATACTTCTCCTTCCCTACTTGTCTGGTATTCCTTTTAACTCACTCCCTGCAATTCATAGCATTAATGGGATTCCATACGCTGCCAAGTGACTTGCTCCAGGAATGAGGGAACACATACACGTTAGGGGAGTGTATGAGAAGTCAGTCTTTTCCTCAGGAATAGCAGTCACCAGGCATGAGCCACAAATGTTTGAGGGCGTACATTATTGCCATGCCATCTGCTGAGAAAAGCCAGATCTCAGCTGTCAACACTACTCTCACGAGAACTCAATGAAGGCAAGGGTTCAGAGGCTTGCCATACCCTCCAGCCATATCTGCATTTTTTTTTTCATCTTTAAAGCAAGTTCAGAAAATGTAATCATGTGCATTTTAATTGCAAGTTAATGGCGTCAACCAGCAGGTTTTGTTTTGGGCTTGATCTCACTATGCCTTGGAGTTACGAGATTTCATTTCTATTCTTAGCATTGCCACAAACATAGCTTAGTGTTTCAGAAACACCTTTTAGATGTTTCAATTTTCACAGTCCTGCTTTCAGATGCTGGAAACCTGTTTAAGCATGTGGAGTACTCGTTGGTTGGGCTAAACTCCAGGAGGAAACACAAGAACCCAGAATCACTAAAGGTAAAAATCAAGTGCTGGGGCCCACCAGATTGAGGTCTCCAAATGTCACAGCCCAACAATGTAACCCGGTAGAGTGGTGCCAGTAGCTACTCAAGGAAAAAACAGATTTGTTGTTGCTGCTGGCAAAACTCAACTCCTTCAACAAAGTGACCTTTTGCAATAGTACCCTCAGTCCTGAGCAAGGCCTGAAGTCACAGCCACGAGTGGGGGAGCATCAGTTTGCTGCTGGGGACTGTTCTGCTGAGCATAGGAAAAAGGACCTGCTCATGTCTCCTGCTCACCTCCTTCCCCGGGAGACAGAAAAAAGCCACTGAAAACCAATTGGCCTCTTGAACTTTCAGACCAACTGAAGCCAGAATTTTGTGAAGTCAGTGCCTTACATCATGAGTACCGAAGATTTAGTTGTACTTTTCCCAGCTGAGCAGAAGTCTAAGACAATTCACCTGTCTCAAACATCAATCAGATATGAAAGTAGCAAGCTGGCGAGCAGAGATGGGCATCCTTTTACCTGTTCCTGTCTGCACTCCAACATTAGCTTACCTTTCTTAAAGTTAGCCTGGGGCCTCAGAACAGATTCCCACTCCCGTATCCGGCCAGACAAGTATTAAGAAAACTTTGCTCAGTCTAAGTTTCACCAGTACCAGACAGTGTGACATGGTTCCTCCTTCCTGGCATGAGAGCTGCTATAGCCCATCTTCTCAATAGATATTACTGTGCCTGAACAGGAAGCCTGCAGCAAAGCCACAGTTCCTTCCCTGCTTAAGGGAAAATCCCTATTTTTAATAACCCTTCCAAGAACACGGTTTTTTTCTTACTATGGACATTGCTATCTATGCCACTAATAACCCACATAGAGGCCACGTTCCTTTTAAGAAAGTTTTCAACAGAAGTCATTGTCAACAGGCTAATAGTCGGCTATTGCATCATGTGTGGAACTGAGCATGGATATTGTCTTACCTTTTCATTCCAGTTTTTGACTCAAAGAATAGCAGAACTACGGAGACAACTGTGTAAGCCCAATACACTGCTGCTCATTGGTAGTCACCAACTCAACAGCTATAGTAGTTGAAGGAGTTGTACACCATTGCCCTTCGGGGACAAGGAGGAACTGGAGAAAGAAGCCTTTATTTAAGCTAATAGTCATAACTGTGATTTGTTAATTCATGTTTTCATGAATTTCATTTCATTTGAGAGTAAGCTGTATTTTTACTCTAACAAATCCATACATATCTAAAGTACCAGGAAAGCTTTGGCACAGTCCTCAGTTAAAAACCATCCTAAGTGACAGATCTCGACTACAGGAATAAGCATCCTCTTTCTCACATACTCTAGTGGAAGCAATGCCATTCTTCCTGCATGCCTGAAAGAGCCAAAAGCAGGTTACTATTTTGATAATTTTTATAAAAAGTTGTTTATCTCAAGTAGATCTCCACCACTGGTCTGACTCGCAGAGCAAGAGTTAAACCACCAGCACCACCTTCCTATCCACAGATCTCCCCTGCACAGCTGCTGCTTTGCTATTCCACTTCTGCACCTCCTGCACCAGGAACCATCCTTAAAGGTCACAGCACCCCAAAAACACATTGCAGACAGTGTGTCATTGTTGTTTGCAGACTTCAGCTACATCAGTTCATATCAGAATTAAGAGACAGGGTTTCCATCTGTGATGAATTTACTTTGACAACATTTCCTCATTGTGCGGGACCCTCACCAGCTTCTCTTCCTTGGTTTACCTCTTACCTTCAAAATTCCCTCTTATTTTGAAGGAGGTTTCTAGACTTTTGAGGATGCCCTTGCTTCTGACAGTATTAGATCCCATCAGTGCTGGTGACCATAGGGCTGTTTAGCTAGGTTGCCCAGCTCTTCCTGGCAAGACACTCCTGCAAGTGACACAAATCCCAGGATTGCCTAAGCTTCCAGGCTCAGAAGCCCCACTGATTTATTCATGACCATTCAGCACTTCAGTCTTTGTCAGCAGAGCTGTATGACATGAGGCCTTTGCCCCAGAGAGCAGGCAGGATTTGTACTGGATGACATCAATGCCACAAGCTTATCTCTTGTCACTGGAAGTCTCTCCCGAGGGAAAGGAGACCATCGGTAAGATACTTCCCAAGTGAGAGCTATGAGCTTGCTCCCAGATAGCTGCTTGCTTTGAAGTAAATGAGCAAGTCAACCCACAAGCTGGCTGTCTTCTTGCATTTTTGAGTCATCATGTTTGCAAGACATCTACAAATAGCTCAGATTCACTTTAAATAGGTGCAAGTAATTGACTGCCTAGGGAGGGTGCGCTTGGCTGCTCCAGATTTGTTTGCAACAGGTGTTTCACTTCTCTCCCAAAAAAACTCTTCTAGCAGCACAAGCATTGCAGACAGTTGTTGCCACCAAAGGAAGGCCAATTCCCACTCTCAGGCTATAGTTTTGAATATAAAAGCACTATTTCCCTTCCAAAGAAGTGAATGCTAATTGTAGTAAGCCACAGACAGAACAGTTCCCAAAAGGCAAGAAAAGTCATTGCAGGAACCGAGTTCAGCCAGAGTGCATCCTTTCTATCTCGGGCACCACTTACCTGATACTTTCAAGTACTGATTATACATTTACCAGATTTGAGTTTTCAAGTTCCTACAAACTGCTTGCACATGGTGCAGTGTTTCTCAAGCCAATAAAGCTAAGTAAAAACAGCCAAGATAGATAATGACACAAACTTGAGAGCCCCTCAGAGCTTCCTTTTAAAGAGGACCGGAGCATGTGATACTCCAAGAAAACGAATCAACATCAGCAACTTAAATAATTAGAATATTATTTTATTTATACTGGGACTAGCCCAAAGTCAGTAAATATGCAAAAACTCAAAAAATAATAGGTCAAACCTAAGATTAGCTATTCTAGAAAAAAAAAAGGACAAAAAAGAATATTATTTTCCCACAGTCTGCAGTCTTAAAGGCATAAGAGGGTAACTAACTCTCTCAGGACAGGCTGAGAGAGTTGTGGTTGTTCAGCCTGGAGAAGAGAAGGCTCTGGGGAGACCTTATTGCAGCCTTCCAGTACTTAAAGGGGGCCTATGAGAAAGATGGGGACAGACTTTTTAGCAGGGCCTCTTGCAATAGGACAAGGGACAATGGTTTTAAACTAAAAGATGGTAGATTCAGACTAGATAGAAGGAAGAAAGTTTTCACAATGAGGGTGGTGAAAGCCTGGCACAGGTTGCCCAGAGAGGTGGTAGCTGCCCCATCCCTGGCAACACTGACGGTCAGGTTGGACGGGGCTCTGAGCAACGTGATCTAGTTGAAGATGTCCCTGCGGATTACATGAGGGGTTGGACTAAATGACCTCTAAAGGTCCCTTCCAACCCAAAGATTCTATGATTCTATGATTCTAATTATACACGTACAAACAATTTCAGCCCTCACAGCAATGCAGGCTGGGGACAGACTGGCTAGGGAGAAGCTCTGCAGAAAAAGTCCTCAGGGTCCTGGTGGGCAGTGAGCTGAGAGAAGAGAGGTTCAGACTGGATATAAGGAGATCCTTTCCCCCTGGACACAGTTGGGCAGGGGCACAGCCCCTGAAGTCCAGAGAGGCTGTGCAGGCTCCATCCTTGGAGGTTTCCAAGCCCCAACAGGGCACAGTCCTGAGCAGCCTGGTCTGAGCTCAGAGGTGGCCCTGCCCTGCCTGAGTGAGAGACTGTGCTGGAGACTTCCTGAACTCCTTCCCCTTCCAAATTTCCCTATGATCTTATAATCCTATATAAATAATTTACCTACTACGTTGTTACTTACAAAGTCAACAAGTACTAAAATATGTGGACCGAGATATTTGATGCCTAACACCTAGCAGAGTGCCTCCAGGAATTCTAGCTAAAGAGATTTGCATGGGCTGGGGTTTTGGAGTTTTATTACACCTTTATTAACTGCTTTTTGTCATTGGAACAGCATGTTACAGCCAAAAGGAAACTCTAAGGAATTGCTTGACTTCTTTTTGATACATTTTTTGTGATCTGAGCTATGACAGGGCTTAGGCGATCAGTCAGGGTGGACCTCATTATGTCAGGCCTGTACACACCTTGCCTCAAGCAGATTATTGCCTGAACACTGCAAACAGAAAACAAATAAAGTGTCCAGGGACCTTTGGTGGGTCAATACCAGAGCCTAGGTTTATGCCACAACTAGTCATAATGCTAGTCATTGGGGACATAGGTCTTCATAAAGCACAGGAGCAAAAGGGAGAGAAATCATCTGTTACGTTACTTGGCTTTTCATAGAGCCCTATATCCCCCTCCATCATATAATAGCAGAATATAGACCTGTTGGTCAATTGATTCAGGTGGTGCAATGATAAGGAGCTCCCAATCAAGGAAGTAGTTTTATTGCCTTACTTTCCTACAGGTACCAGCACTCTCTCTTTCTGCCCCAAATCCACTTCTTCCTGTAATTCTGTGCCTCTCTGGAGAAAATCTCTGTTGCAGGGGTGCAAAAAGCAAATTAAATTATCCCAATGAGCCTTTCAGATCTTACACTCTAGGAATTGAGCTGTGTCCATTTGATATGGCGGTCTGAAATTAAAGAAAAGAGTATGGGAGAGAATATAACCCTTTGTAGGTTGAGCCTACCTTTTTCATCTGCAAGACAATATGATTTAATTATTTGCCTTTAAGGTGGCGTGTTCTTGAATGACAAAAATAATTAAATAAAAACAAGACAGTGATCTTTGTGCTAGTAAGGGCATATGAATAATAACACTATGACCTACTGGCAAAGGAGGGGTAGGGGAGGAAGGAAAACACTGGGCACTGCGACTCCCTCTTCATTGGTCATCCTAGAGCATCATGTGGCCAAGACTCCTTTTTAAAGATAACTCCTGATCTCCTGGAGCTCATACTATCCTCCTGTCCTGCATTTCTCCTTGATCCTGTGGAAGACTTCCCTCTAGCCTGACAAAATGTGTGACCAGTTTGTGGGCACCTGGAAGCTCCTTTCTAGTGAAAACTTTGAGGACTATATGAAAGAGCTGGGTGAGAACTATTATTTGGACTTGTTGTATCTGGGACGGGGAAGGAATGCTGATTTTGAACTTTATTCCTTACTTGCTTTTTCTGGCTATGCTGTTTACCAAGGGGTTTTTAGTTCAGCTATTTTGATCAGATGGTCTTAAATTGGAGAACTTGGCTGTTTGAATTAGTGGTGTCAAATTCCTATAACACAGGAAAACCTTGATTGGGAGGAATAGTTTCAGGTAAGCCAAGTCTATGCATGCCTACTTAGTAGTGTTAGAAAAGGAAGTAACACACATCACTGCAATATTTTGTGTGGATTAGCTTTTATCCTTGGGCGTACAAAGTGGTGTAATGCTAGAATGCAGCAAGCTTCTCTATGTCTAAAAGCAACACACCTAAACTTCTTCATATTGCTACTGGACTAGGAGACTGATTAATTTTCATGGCTATTACAGTGAATGAAACTCTGTAGCTGCCTGCAGTGAATATTAACTAAGAAAATTGCATGGATTCATGCAGATACTTGCAAAAGATTTGAGGGATAACACTCTTCTCTAAAGATGTAGACTTCTTGCTTAGAATTAAAATTGGTCTTTAAAAGGTTTCCGCATGCTTTAAGTGTGGGGTAACTTGCACTGATTGGATCGGTACATGCTAAAAAGCTGGGGGTTTATCTGGAGATTAGGGATAAAATATTCACTGGGACTTCTGCAGCATTCAGGCAGCTTTCACTGAGACTCTTGCACTCTTAATCTTTGCCCCAGATTTTACTCAGGACGTAACCATTGCCAGCTATTTCTTAATCATTTCCTTTTATTCAGCCTAGCCACTGATAAATATAAAAAGTGCGCTTTTTTTTCTTGTTTGTTTGTTTGGTTTTGTGGCTTAGAAACTGTCATATGTTTTTGCTTATTTATTTTTAGATACAGTTAGCATACAAGTTAGTGTACAAACCACCACAGTTATTTTGAAGGAGTGTATGTGCAAACATCTGGCATTAAAATCTTGTCTCAGTCTTCAAAATATTGCTTTTACTATTCATACAAGGGCATTTCCTTACGTCATCCCACCCAGCTTGGTCTATAACCATACCAAGTTACTGAGATGTAACAAGGGAACTTATGCAACATAGAATTAAAAGAAAAATCAAAAGGTAGTAGGGAAATCAGCATTGAAGTTTTTTTTTCCACTGACAAATAAGAGATAAACACTGAGTAAAGGTAAAAATTTCATAGTGCCCTGTCTTATTTACAGGTGTGGGTTTTGCTACCAGGAAAATGGCTAGTGTGGCCAAGCCCAATGTAACTATCAGCATCAATGGTGATGTGATAACCATCAAAACAGAAAGTACCTTCAAAAATACAGAGGTCTCTTTCAAGCTGGGTGAAGAGTTTGACGAGACCACAGCAGATGACAGAAAAACAAAGGTGAGTCCAAAAACGGCACTTTCCAAATACGTGTCTCAAAAAGGATGTGGGAGCAGGAGGACGGAGTTGTGATTTTGACATCCAGTGTAGAAATGCTGCCTTCAAAGGTAAGAGTGCTATGGATGCTTTGTGCTTCAGTGCTGTTTGGACATGGAGGCAGTCTTCTCTTCAGCCCAGAGAACCCTGGTGAAACAGCCATGCTTTGGTTTTTTTTGTTTGGCAGAACGTCATAACCCTAGACAATGGCATGCTGAACCAGGTGCAGAAGTGGGATGGAAAAGAGACTATCATAAAGAGAAAAGTGGTGGATGGGAACCTTGTGGTGGTGAGTTCATTTTTGTTGCTTAATCACTGAATTCATTGTGCGGAATTCACGTTTGTCAGAGGTATTACGTTGGATTCAAACACGGGGAGTGAAAGCATCTGAAAGGACTCCGGGCACTTGGTGAGATGTCTCTCCGAATGAGTTTGGAGTATATACTAAAACTGAATTGCTATAACACTTATGGAGTAGTATGGCAGTGCTTCTTCTCCATTCATAGCAAGACACGGTTAGGGAAGAGTAGGGAGAAAAAAACAACATCCTCATGAGGGAACTTTTTATATATGAGAATCTTTAAGTCCTGGGCAGTATAGAGGAAGCATTAGCAAAGTCCATGTTAAGTCTGTCTGCTCTATGCTGATGCAAAATACTCCTGTTCATCTCCAGTAGAGACTCAACAGCCATCTATGGGAACTGTACCATGGATCACCAACAACTGTGTCAATAATATGATGCTATAGCAAAAATAAAGCAACCTATATCCGAGCTCTGTTGGTTGGTGTTATCTGGTCAGACAGTATTGTGCTTGACTTGGTGCCTGTGAGGCCCACCTGCAGTCTGGGACTTCCCAGCACTGCCCTCCAGTTTTAGGAAAGACACTTTGAGGAATCTGGGAGGGGACTAAAACTGTGTTCATAAAAGGCAGCTGAGATTCCTACATGCTGCAAAATTATACATATGCACAAAATTCCTGAAGAGTTCTGCCCTCCCCTAGAGAAAAATAATATGTCCATAAATTGATATTTAAATGTATTTGGATAGAGACCGGAGGAGAACAAATAGAAATAGTTTTTAATAACAACTTCATTAAGAAAGGTTGAGCAAAACCAAGTTTGGTCTAACAGAAAAATAGATGAGGACAGAGCCTACCATGCAGAGGCTGACACCAGCAGCTGCAAGTCTGAAAGCTGTGTAGGACTCTGTGGGTGTATGTGAGGGTATGTACACGTCTGTGAAGAAGACTAGCCACAGCTGCAAAAGGTAAAAAGAAAAAAGACTCATGCCCAGCTCCAAAGTCCAATCACCAGTCCTAGGAGCCTTCTTAAGAGTTTTTTAAGAGGAGATCAGAAATCTCCTGGGGGTCGCTGGAGCAATCCTTTGATGTTCTTTCAGTTCTGTGCTTGTATTTCAGACTTCTGTTTCTGAAGCTCTCAAACTTGAGTTTCGCTGTTTTGGCAATTGGTTTTAGAGAAGGAGAAATGCAAATTTTTCCTTACACTGGCTCCCAATGGATAAGTAATTCTCTATCTTCTGACTAACAAACATGTAGTGAGAGTTAAAAGCTGATTAAATTTTTCTTTCTTTCCAGGAATGCACCATGAATAATGTTAACTGCAAAAGAATTTATGAAAAAGCATGAAGATGCCATCTTCACACAGGACTAATGCTTAAAGATGGAGAAAAACAACTTAACCAAAGGAGAAAAACTCCACAAATTCCATTTTAAAGAGAACTGTACTTTTTACAGATATATCCCAAAACAGTTACATGCAGCTAGTCTCATTTGTTGTGTGACTATTCAATAAAATGTTCAGCTTTCTACAACCTGTGCTTGTTGTGCTGGAGTTTGTCAGAAAGGGGCTTGGGGGGGTGCAAGGGTGCTGTACGGGAAAGCATCATGTGAGAGCTAGTACCACACTTGCTGTCACCCATCTCGCTGTAGGCCTACTAGATATAAACCTGGGCACAAAAGCATCCTCCAGTGAGTGCTGCGTGTTTGCTACCCACTGCAAGGAGTCTGTGCACAGCAAGGGGAATAGCAGGGCTGCTTTTCTTGGTCTCGAGTGAAGGGCGTTGCTCCTGGAGCAGGGAGGAGGGCGATTACTGTGGATGCCCTGCATTGGCTTCCAACATGAGCAGGGAACCAGGCACCTTCTCCTCACACAAATGCCGACAATTTTAAACCCAGGGATCATCTGAAGTGGCTTGATCTTCTCCCCTTCCACCTGTGTGAAATTATAGCTGCTGTAGCTCAGCTGTAATTATTTTGTTAATGTCCCTTTCCTTAGCATTTCTTTTTGTCCTAGATTAGACAAAAAGCTTTGGATTAAGAATCATAGCTTAGAAAGTACTCTCAGGCTTACTAAAAGCCTGTAGAAGTTTGCTAGTGGTACAACCTCCTTTGTCTCCTATACGCATTTTTTACTAGCTTATTAGGTTAGAGCAGTCTTGGGACCACAAGCTTCTGTAGATGCAAAGCCCTTTTGACACCGTGTTTTTCGACTCTTCGCATTCCCAAACTGCTTTCTTCTACTGCCTTTAGGCCTGGCCTCCTATTTCAAAACTCCACATCCACAGAAGCCCTAATTTCTACACCTGGGAGGACTCAAACTGAGGACACCAAAAAAAAAAAGAGAAAAGTCTAGGGAAAACCTGGACAAGAAGAGTCTGAAGATGTGTGCAGTAACCACAAAATGGGGAAATGAGCATATATCAAGCTTTGTGATTAGGAGCTGTGAAGCAAATTCCACATATTCCTGACATTCCTGAGGTCAGCTGTCAGAGGCGACAGTGCTGAGTCCCTATGGCCAGCAGCAGGGACCTCATACCCTTGAACTTTCCTCTGCATGACTCAGACTGTTCCCAGGTTTCTGCACTATTAATGCAACTGGAGAGGGGAAAAGAAAAAGAAGGACTTGTACACTCTGAATGAGCTAGGAAGTCATTTAAGGGCAGTTCCAAAAGACTATCAATAAATTCTGCAGCAAATGTTAAAAAAGCCACGAACAAACAGCTCCCCTTGGTTTCATTGGTGATGAAATCTCATCAGCTTAAAGAACAGCAGTTGCACAGGGGAAGGAAGTATGCTTCAGAGTACACCATATATACAATACTAAATCTACTTAGCACATAACAAGAAAGAAAATTATTTACAAAAGTCAAGATAAAACTACAGTTTCATGGCAGAAAACCTACATGGGAGAGATGATAATAAGAAGCAATGACATTGACTTAAATAAGCTATATATAGACATTAAAGATCAGCCCATAGTATTCCATTGTCCACAGTTATGGAAATACTATATTTCCAATATTCCAACCTTTATTTTCCAGAAATCTTATGTTCTTAAATGAAGCCTGCAGTTACAATTGTAGCATTCACAGCCACATTTTTCAGAGGCAAGTAATCTCTTCTGAAACATCACCATTTATTTTAGTACCTGGTGAATGAAATCAGACTTGGTGAATGAATCAAGCCACTTAAAACTTCAACTTTTGACAATTTCAATAAAGCGACATTCTGTGTATAAACTTTAACAGGGCCAGCATCATAACGAAGTAGTAGTGATGCTTTTCTTAGAATATGAACGTTTGAAATTTATTCTCTGAAGAAGGCCGAAATTTATTCTCTAAAAAAGGTGGCAGCCTTAGTGACTTCTTGAACAAATGGAGGTAATTCCTCCCCGGCAAACAAGGGTGTGTGCTCTCAGACCTGGATGGAGGTGACAGCGCACATTTCTAAGGGTGAAGGCAGATCAGTGCCTTGCCCTTGCCTGCAGAGCAGCACAGGTCCCCCTCTCTTTTCTGTAGTGCCTAACTACTCTCCAGAAATCAGAAACCATCCCATAGCATCCCTCTCTGAAAAAGCAGGATCTCACCAAACCCCGTGGGCGACACTTGTATCGCATCAGGCACCCTTGAGTGCTGAGAGGAGGAGATCTTTGCCCATTGGCATATTTGCTCACTACTCCTTTACAGGTTTCTTGGATGACGAGAGGGAAAGGGGACTCATACCCACAGATTTTTAGCAGCTCGGGAGAAAGATGAAGCAAGGCTTATTCTGAGCTTTGGCATTTCTGTTATTTTTCTGGGGTTTTTTTAACTCTTTGTTTCCACTGGAAGGAAATCTGAATACTTTTGCGTCCTGGCCAGCCAAGCCTGGTGTGCGCCCAGCTCTGCAGTCTGCCCTGAGCTGCCACCTCTTCCCTCGGTCCCAGCGGTCTTGGTCTGGTCTCGTGGGATGCCCAAGCTAAGGAGACAAAAGGCTATTCGCACCCTCCAATGTAACTATGGGGAAGAAGCAGACTGCTGGCTTCGTCTTTGGTGTCAACCCCTCAGCTCTGTAGAGTCAGTGTTGAAACATCCTTGGTGTCCTCACAGCAAGGCAGGCATTTGGCCTCTGTTCTCTGCTTTTATTTCTATTTTCTTCATTACTCTCCTAGGAATTTAATTTAAACTGTTTTTGGCACTGAATTTGCCCAGATCATATTTCCTTTAAAGAAATTGACAAAAATTTATTTTCCGTATTACTTTAAGTAGTCTCTTTACATTTTTAGCTCATTATTTTTAAAAGTTTTTACCTTTATCTCTAGTGCTGCTTCACAATCTACAAGTGTATTGATTTCAAATCCTGTTTTACTCCAACCATAAGCAAAAAAAGGGAAACAAAGCTCCTTCTTATCACATGTACTCACAATCCTTGACACTATTTTCCCTTTAAACTTGAAAAGATTAGTTTCCACAGATATTATTTCCACTGAGATGTAATTAGCTGCTCTTCTTGTTTCTAGACTGTAAGTCCTTTAAATGAAAGTGCTGTTTTTTCTTAGTGACAAAGAGATAGATGGTAGCTATCTCAACATTGTTTGAGACTGTTTAAGACTGGGGTTTTGTCTGTATAAATAATTCTCTGTCACTTTTGTTCTTAAGGTTACTGGTACTGCAGTATGGCTGTTCTGTTCTGACTAATTTGCTCCTCTTTAATTTCTTTGGATCTGATTTTACAATGTCCCAATCATCTTTTATTTCCCAAAGGCACCACCATTATCTTGTTAAAGTGCCTTTATGTGGATAAGACAATCAAATGAAAGAACAAAGAATGCCTGAGGAGCAATGGTAGAATATTTTAGTATTAATGCTTGAGAAATAATGGACAGTTTCATTTAGGAGGAGCTTTCTCATTTCCAGAGATTGGATAAAAGAGCTGGCTATTCTTTACACAAAATATGATATAATGCATCTCTGCTTTCAAAGAGCATTGTGTGGACAACACCTTCAAAGACTGACATTTATTTACATATTACAGATGCAGCATCTGCTTCCTACTATGAGGGAGAAAGAGGAGTTCTTTACTTTGTTTTCATTTTCAATCTCTCTGGACTTTCCCTCCCTAATACTGCACTGTAATTAGACCCGAGCAGTAACAGGAAGTTCTGCTCAATTTACCCATGTTGATGTTGTGACTGATGGGATAAAAACATTTTGCATATACAACCAAAATTTGTGACTTAAGACCTTGTTATTTCCCCACAACCACAGTATAATCCAAAGACTACACTATTTTCACTGCTCAGGCTGTATTGTTTTCCTGTTTAAACATGTTCCCCTTCCTGCATATGACAGTTTTCAAGGTGTCCCTCAAGGTTCTGTATTGGGACCAGTACTCTTTAATATCTTCATCAATGACACAGACAGTGGGACTGAGTGTACCCTCAGCAAGTTTGCAGCCGACACCAAGCTGAGTGGTGGGGTTGACACGCCTGAGGGATGAGATGCTATCCAGAGGGACCTGGACAAGCTCAAGAAGTGGGCTCACATGATCCTCGTGAGGTTCAATGAGGCCAAGTGCAGAGTCCTGCACCTGGGTCAAGGCTACTCCCACCATCAGTATAGGCTGATATGGATGAAGGGATTGAGAGCAGCCCTGCCAAGAAGGCCTTGGGAGTACTGGTGGATGAAAAGCTGGACATGAGCCAGCAATGTGTGCTCACAGCCCAGAAGGCCAACCGTATCCTGGGCCACATGAAAAGAAGCATGGTCAGCAGGTTGAGGGAGGGAATTCTGCCCCTCTGCTCTGGTGTGACCCCACCTGGAGTCCAGTATCCAGCTGTGGAGCCCTCAGCACAGGAAAGACATGGACTTGTTGGAGCGGGTCCAGAGGAGGGCCACAAAATTATTGAGAGGGTTGGAACACCTCTTCTGTGAGGACAGGCTGAGAGAGTTGGGGTTGTTCAGCCTGGAGAAGAGAAGGCTCTGGGGAGACCTTATTGCAGCCTTCCAGTACTTAAAGGGGGCTTATAAGAAAGATGGGGACAGACTTTTCAGCAAGGCCTGTTGTGATGGGACAAGGGGTAATGTTTTTAAACTAAAAGAGGGTAGATTTAGACTAGATTTAGACTAGATAGAATGAAGAAAATTTTTATGATGAGGGTGGTGAAACACTGGAATCTGCTGCCCAGAGATATTGTGGATACCCCATCATTGGAAGTGTTCAGGTGATGTTGGACAGGGCTCTGAGCAACCTGATCTAGTTGAATCTGTCCCTGCTGACTGCAGAGGGGTTGGACTACATGACCATGGAAGGTCCCTTCCAACTCAAACTGTTCTGTGGTTCTATTCTATGAATATGAGCCAGCAGTGTGCCCTTGCAGCAAAGGTCGCAAGTGATGTCCTGGGCTGCATTAGGAGGACTGTTGCAGGTTGAGGAAGATAATCCTTTCCTTCTACTCAGCACTGGCGAGGCCACACCTGGAATGCTGGGTCCATTTCTGGGTTTCCCAGTACAAGGGAGACATGGGCCCAGGAAGACATGGGAGCAGGGAAACTTGAAGAAAATTGACAATAGTAGGACACTTTTGAATGCAACACCTTATATGACTGCATTGGATTAAATCTGCCCTTAACTCTATGACAGAGCAACTATCCAGGTGCAGAAAGGCAAAAAGAGAGCAATATATGACCTCCTCCCAACCCAGTAAAACTGCTCACCTCTCACCAAGTGACTTTAAACTGAGAATAAGCCCTTTAATAGCTCAGCCTCTGCTCATGCCATCCACCTGCCAAACACAAGAGCTGACGTCCACTGATGTCACTCATCTTCTGAACATGCCCTGTTGTGGGAGAAGGGAAGCAGCAAAGTTTGGCTGTTTCTTCTCTTTGTGGTGCTGCCTGGGATATGTGCAGGGAAGAACCTACAGCTTGGGATCATTGCTCTGATGCAAAGGGAGAAAACAGAACAGTATAATTCAGTTCTGCCTTTAAATGATAAAACACACAGACCCTTCCCAGGATGGATCATGAAAGTAAAAAAACCCCAAACCACTATATACAACAGCTTCTTGACAGCTCCTCCCCAAAATCCACATGGCTTTGATTTACCTGACTAAGCACAGAGGTGACAATAGTAGTAACGCTCTCTACATCTTCCTGAGGAGGGGAAGTGGGGAGGGAGGTGCTGATCTCTTCTCCCTGGTACCCAGTGATAGGACACGTACATTATTCAAAGCTGCACCAGGGGAGGTTCAGACTTGACATTAGGAAGCATTTCTTTACCAAGAGGGTGGTCAAACCCTGGAACAGGCTTCCTAGAGAGGTGGTCGATGCCCCAAGCCTGTCAGCATTTAAGAGGCATTTGGACAATGCCCTTAGTAGCATGCTTAACTTTTGGTCAGTCCTGAAGTGGTTGGACTAGATGATCGTTGCAGGTCCCTTCCAACTGAAATTATTTTATTCTGTTCTGTTCTGTTCTGTTCTATTCTATTCTATTCTATTCTATTCTATTCTATTCTAATCTATTCTATTCTATTCTATATGGTGATAACAGGAGAATGGCATCGGGAGGACAGTCAGAGCTGGGTTTCATATGGAGTGATAGCAGGAGAATGGCATTGGGAGGACAGTCAGAGCTGGGTTTCATATGGATGCAGTGCTCTTGTGCTTGGTGGCTCCAAGTTGTTGAGCCAGTGTCCCCTGACTGCTCTGCGGATGCAGTGATAACCTCATGTCCCCGTCCCCACACACCCCTCAGTGTCCTGATGTATTCAGTGGAGGAAGCCGAGGCAGGCGTCACCCGGAGCCTTGGTACTGACACGGCTGCCTTGGACAAGGTGCACATTGTCTTGCCCTGGCATTGCCTCTCCTATTGGCCCGTCCTGACCACTATAGGGACTGGGCATCTTTAAAAGGAGGCCAGCAAGGTCTGAGTCGGGCACATAATCTCTCTGACTCCCACCAAGAGCTGCTGTGGCCACTGCCTCTCTCTGCAGGACCACTGCCTCACAAAGCCTATACGATGTGTAACCGATTCGTGGGAACCTGGAAGCTCATCTCCAGTGAAAATTTTGATGACTATATGAAAGAATTGGGTGAGAAATGTTCTTTGCTTTTTTTTTAAAAAAAAAGTTTGCTTTGGGAATGCGTCATCTTCATCTTATGCTTTGTTCATGGATGGTGCCTTCTTCCTAGCCAGAAAAGCACTTTAATTGCTTTTCTAGCATAATTTAATTTTTTTCCTTCAGTATCTAAAATGGAAAACCAGAAAGGTAGGTGCTGAATTACTGTAATAAATTTGCTTCTGTCTAACTGAACTGACCTGATCTAATTTGGTTTTCTGTAATAAGAAGAATCTATGGAGATGCAGCATTTTTTTATGTTTCTCCTGATTGCACCGTTAAACTTGTGACTTGTGATAATTTACAATATATAATGGAGCTGATGTCTCATGACACTTTAGTTTCAGAGGTCTAAATCCTATGAATGAATCTATCTGTTACTGAAGAATGCCAGGAATGTAATAAATTAGGCATTGTTTTTCATTTTAATGCTGGCTTCATTCCTATATAGCAAGTGCACAGACAGTCAGCTACAGCATTGCTTTTGCTATATAAATGATTCACTGAGACATTGATTCCCTGTATTTGAAATGTTAAACTGTGTAACAAAAGAATTACAGTTAATTAATTAACCAGAGTGAATGTGGGTTGAAAATCCAACTACAGGCATTTTTCTGAAGATCCAAACAGAATTGTTTAGTATAGAATAATTACTGCAAATGGTGTTACACTTTACAGATAACTTTATATCCTTTTATACGGCTCTTTTCATCTGAGCATAGCATAGCATTAACAAAGGCAATAGCTACAGCTATCCCCTTTCTGCTTTTATAAACCAGTGATACATAGTCAGTGGCCTTCATTCTAACTTGCCCCAGACTTCACTACTTGTAGACAATGAAGTGGACTGAAAAGCACTAGGCAATATAAAAGGCTTTTGACGTGGGATCGTCCCTGAAACCCTCTGCAGCTCTTCGCTCTTATACTTCAGCATTTTTTCTATTTCATATTTGTACTTTTCACTGAGGTTTGAATGTAAGGATGCTTAAGGGATGTTAGCAGCAACCTAGCAGTTGCCCAGTCTCCGGAGTGTTTTAATGAACAAACACCAGCATATTGGCAGTTCAGTATCCAGTTTCTTCCATGTAGCTGGTTGACAAAACTGCAGATTCTCAGATTTGTCAGGGTATTTTTTTAAAAAAGGATTTTTGCAAGGTTTTATGAGAAATAGACTTTTCCTTTGAATTTTTCTACCCATTCTATCTACACAAATTCATGCAGATTTGTAACCACCTATGTTTCTTCTTAGCTAAATATACACAAGTGTATACTCATGTATATCTTTAATTTATTATTTCTTGCTGAAGGTGCTCTGTGTTAACTGGGGCTGCCTCAGCCTCTGAAGGCAGTACTTCCACGTTCAAAGAATTAGTGTCTCATCTGAATTGGGCATTACAGTATTCAAGAAGTAACTCTTCCTTATTCTTCCACTGAAGATATATGAAAGGGTATTGAGTTTCTTGCTTGCTAGAATGTAATGATAGTTTTGTTTCTGATTTCTAGGAGTAGGCTTAGCCACCCGGAAACTAGGTGGCCTGGCAAAGCCTGATGTGATCATCAGCATGAAAGGGGACATAGTAACCATCAGAACTGAAAGCACCTTCAAAAATACAACGATCTCTTTCAAACTGGGCCAGCAATTTGATGAAACAACAGCAGATGACCGGAAAGTCAAGGTAAGGGGGCTGATGATCTCTGAGTGACTTTGATGTCCTAGAAGAGCACCAGGAGGAATTTCTCCTACCCTCTTAGAGCACTATGAGTTCAAAGAAACTATTCAAAGAAAGCACTGAAAGAAGAAGTAGTACAGTGCTGAAACTAATGTTACTAAGCGTGTCATTAGCCAAGAATGTAGATCTTGCTGAACATAAAGTGAATTGCTACACTAATCTGAAAAGCTCAGACTACAGTTTGAAACTCTTGGCCTTTGCAGAGTGTCATAACCTTGGAGAAAGGAGCATTGGTGCAAGTGCAGAAGTGGAATGGCAAAGAAACCACGATAAAGAGAAGACTGGTTGATGGGAAAATGGTGGTGGTAAGTTCACACTCCTTGTATGTTGATAAAGGTCAGTTTGCTTCCATCTAAACAGGCTGTCAATTTTGGCTTTCTCTCTGGATTATGAGATAATTTAAGAGGGAGAAAAAGGAAAGCAAGCTTAGGAAACAAGCTGGAAGGAAATAAATATTGTTCTATACAGCAAATTGTCTTTAACGTGACTATACTGGCAGAGCTGACATAAGTTGACAGCATACTTACTGCTCTCAAGATGGCTATTCTTAAAAGAAATTAGATTTTCAAATAGCTGAAACCTGTGAAATGGAAATAAAATTTTGCAAGTTGGGTATTGCTGTCCCTGGACTGGCTCTTTCCTTCTTCCTCTCTTTGGAATAAAGCCTGTGCACCTTAGAAAACTGATTTGACACCTTTTCACACATCTATTTCCACTAAAGCCCATCAATTCACACGCTTCTGTTTGCTTTTTCCGCAAAAAAAGCATGCTGAGCCACACTAAGCAGGTGCTTGAGGTTTATTGCATGACAGCCAGCAGCCCACACCTGCCTGCGTGGTGACCTACAGCAGGACTGGCAGGTCCTCGTCGCTCCTCTGAAACACCCGCGGTGGTGCGGGGAGCACGTCTTTCCCGAGGACGGGCAACAGTGGCTTTCCCTCACCCCCCTCTTCAACCTGCCTTTCTCTAGCAGCCATGTGAAAGCCATGGGTTGGCCAGCCCAGGGTGATAACACATTTTAGGGACTCTCGTTGTAAAGGTCACTACTAAAATTAAGATGTCACTTCTGAATAAAGGAAGATACTTTGTTCATTGAAGTTTTTAAAAGGTGGAGCCAAACTAATATGGGCGACTTGTTTGAAATCGGCAGCATTAATCCTTTACATGCTGGCTTGTTCTGATTGCATTTTTGTTTAAGCTCTCGTACGTTTGAAAGAGTGATTTACTTTCGCATCTCGTCATGGCTGCATTTCCATGTAAATTTTTTCTAATTATTAAACCATCTTCAAAACACAGAGAGGTAGAGTCCCTCTTCCATCAGCATCCTGCCATCTGCCCCTTGCCTAAAACAGGTCTGGGGAGGAGGCCTCATCTTCTGCCGACCGACGAGGTCTTTTTTAATGTCTTGTCACCTCTGTTGCATGCACCTCATGGCTGTGAGTCACCAGGAGCCACTGAAGACCGCTGGGGCAAAAGGGTCAGCAGAAATATTTTGTGACTCACAAGTGCAAAGTTTTTGAGGCCAGAAGCTTGAACTCTGAACTACAGAAGCTACTTCTGTTTCCACAAAAAAATTCTGTGTAAAATTGAAAGTGTTCATGGGCCATGGTATAATAAACTAAGTAGTGCTGGTATTTCTGTCAAGCCAGCAATAATACTAAGGAAGGTAAATTTGGAAGCTGGGCCTAGTTTTGCAACCTATTTGTCGTTATAAGCCACTTAATTAAGTCTAAAGATGTTAAAATAGAAACCACTCCCATTGTAATACAAAAACAGCTTTGCTGTTTGCTCTAAAAATTATGTAAATATGAAAAGATGTAAAATATGACATCTGGATTTTCGCTGACTTCAGCGGTTACTGCAGCAGATACACCTGCTGTCAGAGAAAGATATATATTAATCTTTTCCTTTGTGCCTTAGGAATGTGCCATGAAAGGAGTTGTCTGCACTAGAGTCTATGAAAGAGAGTGAAGAAATTCCCTCTCTGCACCAGACTGGGACTGGCTCTTAAAACTTGGCTTAGTTCAGTGACCAAAACCTCATGCACTGTGCTGCTTTATATTCTTATTTCCTTTTATTGGGAGAATGACTACACTATAATTTGATATTTCAGAGCCATAGTGTAACTAATCCAAAGTATTGTGGTGATCCAATAAAAGCTTTTCAACACATAAAATTGAGTGTTTTTCTCCACATGAATGGTTGATGTTTTCTTTCTTGCATAGTGCCATCTTTTCTGCTGTTCTTGTCTGTATAAATGGTCAGTGTTTCTGAGTAAAATAGTGAAACAGAGCTGATCTGCCTCTAGGAGTAGGTTAACTCTGCTTCCTTGATATATGTAAAAATTTTCATCTCATGGATTCAATATTCCTTTCCTGTAAAAAATTTTATTGCTGAATAGCTCCTATAGGGAAAATCATCTTTACCACCAGGATTTTTGACTTTCAGTACGATTTATTATTTCAGCCTTATAGTTTTACCACATGTTTGTTTCATTCTCATCCCGAAATGTTTATACTTCTTTCAGTACCACTTTTTCTATCCTGGCATTTATTTGGAAGAGAACAGCTACTGGAGGAAAAAATTATCAGAATATATTCCATGTTTTTTTGCCAAACAGTTCTTGAACTGTGAAGTGTGGAGCAGGTGTGAATGAACTACAGAAATCTTAAGGCTAAAGGGCTTCATTTTGGGAAGTGCTCAGAAATCCACTCCATTTCTAGCACAATGTTTAACCATGTGCTTAATGTTAAGCACACACAGGAGATTTCGTTGGGCAGAGTTTGCTACCAACCCTGGCTGAGTAACTAAGCTGTTCATTACTCCCATTACACTTATTCTGTGCTTTTAAGGAAAAAACAGATGAACCAAACCTAGATTTCTGGAAATATATTTAATCAAAAAGCACTGTAGCAGCTTATTAATTTTTGCCTCCATTAACTGCTCTTTAGTTACACCACAGCATTCATGCTGACCACATGAAGTGGAGCATTTCACCCCATGTCATTGCCTCCATGCCATCACGCAGGGCTCTCCCTGTCTTCTCTGTGGGGTTAAAACAACTGTGAGAGACACGTGTGTTTATTTTGGCTTGGTAGAAGCTGCAGTTCTGATGTGAACCTTTGCCTACTGCTTTTACAGTCAAGAACACAAATTCTCAAGGTTAAGAGAGATCCTGAATGTCAGAATCTAAGTTGGTGTCGCCAAGCAGATAGTTTAGAAATGGATATCATATGTGGATGCAAAATGTAAAGGTCACCTTTCTTCTCTACCCATCACTGGAAAAGCTAGAGACTGGGGCCAGCTTTGGACGCACTGTTATGTAGATGCAGACTAACTGGAGGCAGCTGCCAGAAGGCAAACAGGACAAATACTAGAAAGTATGAGTTGTGAGAGAAGGCTGTGAGATTTATGGACAGCAGTTTTAAGGAAGAGTTTATCCTGGTCTGGTGGAAGAGTTTATCCTGGATGGTGGAAGCCACCCGGAGCCTTTCAAGCAGAGCTCATCTCCTCGCTCTGAGCCACAGGCAAAGGCGTAGGTACTGCTGCAAACAAGCTCTGTATTTCTTTTTGCTTTTCCTGCTACAACCTGTAAATTCTTCTCTGAGGTTATATGGGACATAAAATGCCAATTTTCAGCTTTTTATTTCCTTAAGAAAAGGAAATACAATTCATTTTGGTACAAACTGTGGGGTTTTTGCAGCTCTGGAAACAGTAAAAAAAGAAAAAAACAAAGGACTGGTCACCTAGTCCTCATTCATTTGTTTACTGTCTTCTTCTTTTCTGTGACATAACCCACCGCTCTCCTCTTCTCCATGTGGAACTTTTAATTACGTTTATTTTTCCAGAGATTTGGGATTTAAATGATAGCTTTGGCTTTTTAAGTTCCTAACTAAATGCAGATATGTTATTAGGAGTCTAGTATTTGGCACTTTCACTCTATGCAAAGGTCACATAAAAATGTCCTGAGAGCTGGAGATTTTCCAAAACAGGAAAAGTGCAACAGAACTGATAGTGTTGAAGGCAAAAACAATAAGGCAGGTGGTACAAATCAGCACAGAAATGGAGCGCTTTTTGGATACTGGTGTCTGTAAAGAAATCCTTGGGGTCTCCAAGAGAATTTAGGAGGGATATGAATTGTGGAGTCTCAAGGTCTTTTTTATGTCTTACTGTAAATGAGTTTTTCTTCTTTACTAAAATTTTTACATGGGCCACATACTTATGGAATGAACATCTAGACTGAATACGATGCCTGTGTCTTGAAGCGAGCTTTCACATTGACAAACAAGTGCATTTGCCATTTCCCTGCTTCTGTATGCGCTTAATCTAGAAATATCAGTAGCCTGATGCTGGCATATAAACAGCGTTATTTAAAGCAATCAGCTTGATCTAGTGCCCACCCCAGGTAAGGAAAACCTGGCTGATTTTAGAGGGCCACGTTCACACTCCTCTGCCATCGGTCACTCTTTCTGCGAGTGCTGTAAGGCTCTGTTACACCTCCTTTCGCCCGCATCCCCCCGGGCATTGGGAAACTCCTGCACGGGGTATTCACCCTCCAGCTGCTACAGAGCCGCCGGCATTGCCTGCCTCTGCCCTGCCTGATGTCTCTTGACAAGCAGGCATGACAAGAGCCCGCCTCAACCCCGGCGTTCCCACAGGGAGCACTGAAATCCAATAAAAGCTGCATCGGGACTCTGGGTACCATAGCTGTTGGACTGGGCAGAATTTGGCTATTTGGGATAGAAAGCATCTCTTCGTAATGCACAGCTAAACATGGGATACCCCGGTCTTTTCCACATGAATTGGAGCAGAGAAGAGAGGCCAGGCCACTGACTCTCCTGCAAGGGAGTCTTCGTCCCTGCTGATATCTTAGGTACTATAAACTTTTTTTGGCTGTTTTAGGTAAGTTCATTTTGGGGACAACTGTAGTCTTGCAAAGCAGGTTCACACCCACCCGGGGCTCAGCACATTTTTGTGCTATTTCAGTAGCACGGAAACCTTGTCACCTATAGGGACAGTTTCACTAGACAGCAAACGTACGGCTGAGCAGTTCTAGAAATGGCAAAGGTTTGGGGAGGAGGACTAGGCTGGGTTATAAAATTCAGTTGTGCTTCAGAAGAAATCCTCACAATTTACCACATTTTTTTCACAGAGAAACCACTTGCTATGCTGATAAACACTATGCTGTATAGAAATTACTCAGCTGTGTAATTTGCTACCTTCCTTAATTTTAATTTTGGATTAAAGATGTTCTGTTGATGTCTGTGATACAAAGGAGTGAAAGGTTAGCGGCGCTGAAGGGATAATCAGTTAGAAACAAATAGGCTGATGCCATGAAAAAATCACCTTCAGAAATCCTGGAATTTAGATGTAATCAAGGTCTTTGTTAGGGAGGCAATTAGAGCATATCCTTGCCATTGCAACGCAAACCGTTGTGATTGGCTATTGGCCATCCTGCTGCAGATGGGAAACAAGAAAATGATGTTATTTGGGCTAAAGGGCACAAAAACATTAGGAATAATAAGGAATAGTAGAGTCCTTGAGACACTACAGAGAGAGAAATCTCTGTTACATAGATACCCTTCATATAGTATTTTCAAAGGAGGCTGTGCCCTTTTTGCCTTTAAAGTAACAAATCAGTATGTAAACATATTTTCCTCAAATATGACAAAAATTTAAAAAGCAAAATCAAGAGGAATGCAATGATTCAGGGATTAGGAAGGGTGGAGTGAATGGATTACAGCTAGATCTATTTTCAGGTCCTCAGTGGAGTACTAATTGAAAGTGTTTGAAGTATTTTTCATATTATTTGCTATAATGTGATCACAAATATTGATCATATTATTTGTGAGAAGAGTGAGGAAGGGGAAAAGGTTTTCAATTCACTTCCAGTTGAACATGTCTACTTCCTGGCACACTCCCTTGTGGATAAGACTTCCTTAGAGGCACCTCTGTCAGCAAAGGGGTCAAAAACACTGCGAGAATTGATCTAGTTCTTCAAGTTTATAAATACTCTCACTGCCACAGTTACAGTTACAGGAGGAGACATCTGTAGTGGAGTTGTGGGACATGCCAGCTAATGCACAGCCTGTATCAAATGTGATTGAGTTTAAGGTTTCTTTGGGAAATCTGTAGATATAATTAGTGGAAAGGAGAGAGATTTAATGTATCTAGCTACTGTACAATACTTATACATGCCAACAATAATCTCATTTATCTCTCAGATCCTAGCATGAATTTCCAGAACTGAAATCTAAAATACATACGCATGTTTTACTTGGGAGATCTGCACTTTTGATATGAAAATCTGTCAGACAGTGAAGGTGGAGCCCTCAGTAGCCTTGTATAGAGAATCTCCCTAGCAGAGCGTTATGGCTTTGTATGGCAATGTGCCATCTTCTTGTATCTTGTACCATACAGCGTTCAGAGTTTTACACCTACTTATAAATTTGTATCGGCAAATTCCTTTAAAAGGAATATTAGTTCCTTCACACACCTCCTCTCTTTATGAATAGTGGAAAAATGAGACTATAAAGTGATTTGACACTGTAAGACATAACATTCAAGGCCCCTAATTACCCAGTTAACACAAATGTTTTCATTTAAGTTAACAAGAGATAGAGCAGTCAGATTATGAAAAGTTAGGTGCATAAATGTCTGCGCTTTCCAGATAGGATCTGAGCCCTCTGGCCAGGAGCACAGGAACCAACATTAAGGCTCTCCCTGGTGCTTCCTTTTTCTGGGTGTAATCAAGAAGCATGATCACAGTTTATCCTGGCTCTGTCTCCAGTTGGGCAGAGAGCATGTTGTGAAATAAAAAGGCAATGGTTATAGTCCAAGCTAATGACTTTGGAAAACTTATGTCAAGGAAGAGGAATAATTTTAAGATTATATTCCCTCCCTCCCATTTTTTAAAGAATGGGGGTCTAAGTCATTTCAAACCAACCTCATTTTCTTTTACACAAGGTGGCAAGTCTTGTGGATGGAAGAAGAGCAGTAGTAGTCACCTCTGTTGACTTCTATAAAGCTTTGACAGTAAACCCGAAGAGATGTTCATAAACATGTTATAAATTTAGGCTAGATTAAGCTGCTGCTACAGAGAAGGGGTACGAACTGATGCAAAAACAGTATTTGGTCTGTCAATGGTTCACTGTCAAAGTGGAAGGATGTATCAGGTGTACTTCTGCTGGTCAAATCCTATTCAATCTCCTCAGTAATAACCATGATGTTATTTATAGACTGTACAGAGATGAGAGGAAATGCAAGCATACCGGAGGGCAGGGTTCAAATTCAAATGATCTCAGCAAACTCAGGAAATAGTCTGAAACAGACAGGGGGACATTTAAGAGGGAAAAATGCACAAGGCAATATCAGCAGGAGCACAAATACCAGATGGAGAACAAGCAAGAACTGGTGCAAACACTGGGAGTTCATAGTGGATCACAGACTGAATATGATTTATGTTTTTGATGTAAGTCTATGCTATCAGAATTAATATCTTAAAAGATAGTTCAGGTGATAAGGAAAATGGCCAAGATTATCTCTTGCTGCTCAGACGAATTCATAGTCGCCTGTGCTGTTTTCAGACACTGCTGGCTATCTACTGGATGTCCGCTGGCAGCAGAGCTCACCTAGATGGACTGATGGGGGACTACTCCCAAGCACTGGGGCAATAAATCATTCCTGGAAAATATGAAACACGGAAGATGACAACCAGCCCAGTCAAAAATGGCATTCTGAAAAACTGCCTGCAGTGCTGGAGCTGGGCTGAGTGTCTTGATACCCACCGACGGTGCTGTGCACCGCTCCGGGTAGCGGCCACAGCCCCTTTGCTCCATCCATGCGAGATCCCACCCAGGGCACCTGCAGTCCTTCACCTCTTGTGGGCAGAGGTCTGGGATGTGCCCCCACTCAGGCTGCAAGTGCGCTTTCTGCTGCCTGGCTACATCCATGCCTCATCCAGGAACTCCTCATTTTCCACCGCTGTGTAAATGGCTGGTTTAACTTAATTTCCCACTAATGCACCTTCATCCCGATGAGCAGGGGGAGGGAAACAAAACGCAACCTGCCTGTGCTTGCGTGAAGGCGGGGTGTTTCATTCTGCGCTGGTCTGCGTGGCTGGCCACGCCTATAGGCGCATGCACAGCGTGTGTGCGTGTGTGCGGGCACGCACACCTTTTGGGGAGACAAATCCAACCCGACCTCACCGCCGGCTGTACCGGGGGCGTGGGCCGGGGCAGCCTCACCTCTGTGGGGCTACCGGCTTCAGCAACCCCAGGCAGACGACCCTGCTCAGCCCGCTGTGACTCAGCCGTGCCTCTCCCTCCGCTTCCAGGCCTCAGTCAGGCCCTGCTGTACCAATGAGTTTTGACATGTATGTTGCTTCATCTGGGTCCGCGTAAGTGAATTGCTGAGCTTAGGATCACTCTCCTTTTGAACCCTGGCCTCTGATCTTCTCAAGACACCACAGGCATCTCCATTTGAAATACCTCCCTATGTAGTCCCTGCAGAATGATAAGCACCTTTAGGAAACAGTTTAACTGATCTATTTCAAACGTTTTTAGGAGGTAAATAACAGCTTAGAACTACTTGCTTTTCTCCACTGACTGTTAAGGGATATATGTTATTGTCCAATACTTGATGTAACAGCTCACTGAACTGAAGGTTTAGTAGTTCTCGCCACCATTTTGGCTAACAGGTCTACGGCTAAGCTTTCTTCGGTGGCAGACCTCCAAGGAGCACCCAGCTTGGAGACCGGTGGTGTGCTGCGGATGCAATGAAAACCCTCCCGCATTTCTGACTGTGTGCCAGTGACACACCATGATACCCACCTGGAAAATTTGATCCACTTTTTCTAAACAGGATCAACACTGTTAACATGACTGAAGATCGAGATGAGTGGAGAAGGTGACCTGCTTCCTTCCAACTCGAATGTGAAAGCGTGGTCCTGATCACATACAGGCACACATCAGTAAGTGTGGTGGTGTGGGTTCATTTGCCCCTGCATGCGTGCTGCTGCCTTGCTTCCTGCTCTTTCTATGGATTTGGCAGCCTGCCCCGCTTCCTGGGCTAAGCAGTTGGGCAGTACTGGTGGCTGCTTTCCAGCTGGTTTCTCATCCTAACTCGAAAGTAGCTTCAACTAGTTTGCAATTGTAGTGTTAGGAAAATGTATGGGAACCTGGGGAGCTAAAAGGTCCTTCTTGGCTAAATGAAACAATATGTTGTTGTATTGTCGTAACCTAGTTTGGACTCCCAGGAGACTCTCATGAATCTGACAAACAATGCAAAATGCTGGAAGCAAAACTAACTTTGAATCCTTGTTCTTCATTTGCTTCTAAAAATACTGCAAAATAGTAACACAAAATAGCAACAAGATTCTCAGGCTTTATTTATTAAATCAGGAAATTACTCAGTACTCTCCCGAGCAGTCTTTGCTCTTTCTTCCCCTTCTCTTGGTAAGTCTGCAGAGAGTACTTTCAGCAGATGGGGAAAGGGTGAAACACAGAAAGGATGTTAGAGTTCAATAACAGCGTGCTGCTTGTGTCCCAACGGAAAGGGGGACATCACCTCAGGGACTTGAGCTGAGCATCCACATTATGATAACATGGTGGAACATTCAGATCCAAAGCCAGGCAACGGGAATGTGACCAGCGTCACTCCCAGGTGTGGCGCAAGGATGCACCACAGCCAAGAGGAAGGGAACTCTTTTTTCAGTAGCCGATAATTCTCCAAGCACCATCTGGATTTGAATAGAAGTACTCATTAAAGGAAATAACTTATAAACGATGACACTATCCTTTGTAATTTATATGCCTTTCCACACACATCCTTTTTGTAACGCACAAAAACACACACACACACACAGAGTTGATGTACTGCTTACAAACCCATTCATATGCTATAATTTTTTTAATCTTGCAAATTTATGAGAAATCTCTCAAGCCTTGAGGAAGAGAGAACATGGCCAAAAGACAGAAAACTAAGGTGTCCTTTAGCATCTAAATATGAAGTCGGAAGAGAGGATAAGTTTGCTTTCCTTAACCCAAGCAATCCATTAGTTTAAAATGCAATAATTAGTGTGATTGACTCCTCTGTAATGGTTTATGGGGAAAAGGTGAATCTGAAGGTATAGCAATAGTACATCACTACATGTCTTTAGTCTTTCCTTCTGATGCTTCTGTCTTTGGTCTTCCAAAAAGCTTATAGAGTCTCATAAAAGTGAGGTCAGCAGGAGTCTGTAGAAAAGTAAAAATCCTCCGCAGGATTTATTGTTGATTGTTATAGCCTACAATATTAATTGAAACAAACCTGGGGGGTTTTTTTCTTATTTGTTTTCTATCAGTCTATAGACTGTAAGACATTTCTTCATCCCTTCTGGAACTTCATCTACAACTTCTATAGGAAAGACGCTCTTCTCTATTAAAATGTGTGATATTTTTTCTCTAAATATGTTCCTGTTTAGTCTCTTGGATGTGACTAGTACCTCCACTAATAAGAAATAAAGACATGATGATAATGTGAGAGAACATTCCTTAAAAGGATGCCTTATCTGACAGGGTTATCTTGTTTGCTAGCAATATGAAAGCAGAACCATTTGTTATCAGATCTTCCGGCTAAAAGTGAATGATATTCATAATCAAACTGCAACAATACAATGAAACCAGGACTAACACGCTTTGTGTTAGCCTCTACTGACACAGAACAGTTTCTGCTCCAAGAAGCTCATGGCACAAAGACCCCGACTATCACACATCTCCAAGAATGCAGATTTACTTGCTATATGGCAGCTAAATAGCAAAGGATAAAAAAAAAGTAAAACTGGAGTTGCTCCTTTTGGATCCACTGGTTGTAGCTGAGAGAGATTCTGAAGTAAATACAAGCAGTTTCCATGGGTTGGAGAAATTTCATGCTTGCACGGAGGTCAGGTTGCACACTCCTCTTTGCAAAGCAGATTCCATGCATGTTAGCAGAACTGTATTTCCATTCAGTTTTCTGTCCACTTCCTGGCCAGCATAACCAAACTGTGGTATCTAAGTTGGTGAATATCAAAAAATGTAACAAACAGTCACCAGTAGCTGCTAATCACAACGCTTAGGAAACGATGATTAATTTGAAAGCAGCAGACCGTATATCTGAAAGATAACATGTCCTCTCCCTGCCATCAGTGCTAGCATTAGCTGTTCAGTCACCTTTTTGAGCAGATCCAATCTGAGTTAGTGCATCCATAGCAAGGCAAACTAATTTTTACTGTGTCATTTTCACAACCAGACTCACCAAGCACAGTCTAGTCCCATTCATGCAGGTGGAAACTAGAACAGGACGATTTGGTGACCACAAGTGAATGGTAGCTGTGGCAGACAGATGGAACGAGCCATGTGTCAAGATGTAGAGGGAAAAATTATTTTATATCTGTCATTTCGTAAAGAACCCATGGTCAGAGTGTCTTGCATTGACTTATTTGCAGTTTGAAGACACAGAAAGCTTACTGCTTTTCTTTTTCACCTCAGTTAGCATGACAATCTCTATTCCAACACACTTACCTAAGGAATCAGCTCTTAATCACATTAAAAAGTTGACATTGATCTCAAAGCAAAGGAAGAAAAGGCTTTCCTTGAAAGGAAAAGAGTATTTTCCATTTTTCCACTATTAACCCAAACAGAAGGATATGCTCTGAAGTCTGGCTCTGTAAGGTACTGGGCCAAAAACCACCTAAGTCAACACTGGTCTTCAGTGTGGTCAGTGAGCATAAATAGTCACCTGTAACAAACAATAGCAGGAAATCCAGCCCTCAGGCAACGGAAAGCTCCAACATATGAAATCCAACACATGTATTATTTATTTCCGTATTAAGCATACTCAAGGTGGATGAATGGTGGAACAGTAACCCTATGTAATGTTTATAGCCATAAAATAAAAGCTATTTATAAAAGATTATTAAAAACACTTATTTTTGTCCAACATTAAAAGTTTCTGTATAAAAAATGGTGAAATACATCATATTCTTTTTGTCCTGTGTATGTTCTCCAATCAGAAAAAGAAAAATAATGATGAATAGTTTTGCCCCATTTGTTAGAAAATAGTACTGTTTAAACTGACAAAACTTGGAATAAAAAATAATTTTCAAATGTTCTCATTGAACAGGAAAAGACAGGGAAAAATTCTTACAAAAATCCCACTTATGTTTAAAATAAAGCACTTATTTTACACTTTCCGATCTACTTCACTTTACAATTTCATGCCAGAGTGACTCTCCATCCACTTCAGGTAGGTAAGCCTTTTTTCTTCCTTGTCCACTGCGTAACTGGCTGTAGGTTATTCCTTGTCGCAGGTTTCCCTCTCACACGTTCTGGAGGTGACAGGTTTGGGCATCTCAAGGTAAGGAAATCCTTGGACTAAGAATTACAAGGATTCCACTTGGATAGGACTCAGGGTTTCATGTTATAATGTTTTGTGAATTTTCCAATATTACTTTCAGGCAGCTGTTAAAAATATGATCCAACAGCTGTATATAGATTTGCTTTTTTGTTGTGCAGGGCTTTTTGAGATTGTCAGTTTCTAATGGGTTAGCTTATGCATATGGATTTATAATAATGCCTTTGGAACTTGGGAGGGAAGAGATTATAGAAGGTGATTCTTAATTACCAAATTTTCCTAGAAGAAAGCAGCTTTGATTTAAAATGGAAAGGCCACAAACTCTATGCCATGGCAGGCTTGAAGATACAGTTCAGCAAGGATAAAAGAAACCCTGTACTACTAACAAGGTCAAAATGCTTTCATGAAAATAAAAACGACACTTGTAAAAAGTCCATTTTCTGTTCCAAGAAACTATCAACTAAGTCTCCTGATACCAAAGATCACTGCAGGAATACATATTTTAATACGTAAGGATGCTTATGTGAGGCTGAACAGCTAATAACAGAGCTAATAAGCCATATTAAATTTCTGTATTACAAAGGACAACCAGGGACTTCAAAGTTTTTCTTAAAAAATTATTTGTCATTGCAAAGACTAGCGGGATATTTAGAATCATAGAATTATAGAGTCATAGAAAAGTTTGGGTTGGAAGTGACCTTCAAAGATCACCTAGTCCAATCCCCCTGCCATAGGCAGGTACATCTTTCACTAGATCAGGTTGCTCAGAGCCTTGTCCAACATGACCTTGAACATTTCCAATGATGGAGCATTCACAACATCTCCAGGCAGCCTATTCCAGTGTTTCACCACCCTCATCATAACAATTTTCTTTCTTATGTTCAATATAGACCTACTCTCTTTCAGTTTAAAATCATTGCTTCTTGTCCTGTCATTAGAGGCCCTGCAAAAAGTCTGTCCCCATCTTCCCCGTAGGCCCCCTTTAAGTATTGGAAGGCTCCAATAAGGTCTCCCCAGAGCCTTTTCTTCTCCAGGCTGAAAAAACTCAACTCTCTCAGCCTGTCCTCATAGGAGAGGTGTTCCATGACCCTTCTGATCATTTTTGTGTCCCTCCTCTGGACCCGCTCCAACAAGTCCATGTCTTTCCTGTGCTGAGGGCTCCAGAGCTGGATACTGGACTCCAGGTGGGGTCTCACCAGAGCAGAGTAGAAGGGCAGAATCACCTCCCTCGACCTGTTCACCCTGCTTCTTTGGATGCAGCCCAGGATACGGTTGGCTTTCTGGGCTGCCAGCACACATTGCCGCCTCATGTCCAGCTTTTCACCCACCAGTATCCCCAAGTCATCCATTTCAGGCCTGTTGATTAATCAATTTCTCAGTCTGTATTGATATTGGGGATTGACCCAACCCAGGTGTAGGACCTTGCCCTTGGCTTTGTTGAACTTCATGAGCATGGGCCCACTCCTCAAGCTTGTCAGGGTCCCTCTGTATGACACCCTTTTCATCTAGCATACCCAGTGTAAAATTTCAATGAGTCTCAGGAAAGATCTCCCATCTGTGTTATGTACTAGTCTCTTGACTGTGATGATCTGCTGCACCCTTTTCTTCTAGCATATCCAGTGTAAAATCCAGGCTCTGTTTCTATGAGTCTCAGGAAAGATCTCCCATCTGTGTCATGTACTAGTCTCTTGACTGTGATGATCTGCTGTTGAAATATCTCTGGATGCTGCAATCTCAGCACAGCAGAAACTTTACACAAAATTATCAATAGACATAAACCATCAAAATATATTTCAGAGGTCGTGAGGCTAAACTTAGTCTGTTGTAACAGAAGTTAATCACCCATAATTTTTCTGACAAACGGAGGTAATGAGGCTAAACTTAGTCTGTTGTAACAGAAGTTAATCACCCATAATTTTTCTGACAAACATTCGCTATCACTTGTAGAAGAAATGGAGACAAGGCACATGGAACAACAATTGGTGGATGTGGTGCTGCCACTTGCTATTGCTACTAACAGGCAACACCAGTGGTAACTTGACAAAGTCTCTATATGGCTCCAGCTTATCCAACTACAGAATATTTTCCTCCTCTTTACATGAAAAAAACCTAGTGCATAGAAAGTCTTCATTCATACCTAGCTTTTTTCTAAAAATTTCATTTCCTATTTTGCTTTTGATGATTTTCTTAAGTTATCACCTTACTGTTTTGCTGTGTCTACTGGAATTTTTATAAACTATTTTAAAAGACTTCTGAGACAACATGTTGTTGGAGGAAACTGGAATATTGTTCTCCACCCGGATGTTTTAACACAGCTAGCTGCCTTTTATGTAGTACAGAGACAGAAGAGGTTAACTACAGACACGATGCCACCACAGAGGAAGGGAGATTTCCTAAGGTGTGGATCTAGCACATGCTGCATGCCATTGCACAGGAATCCCATCTCTCAGAAATGCTTAACTAGGCCTCGCTATTTTGGTGGTTCCTAAAGATGCGTGTGCTTTTATTGTCATCAGCCCCAAACACATGGAACCCTGACATTGTCCAGAAACACAGTACTTTGGAACCCTTTCTGGTTCTTACCTTGCCAGTGATCACATTTTCAAGCTTCCTCTGACAGTATTTTACTGGTTGTTTTGTTGTTGATTTTTTTTTAAATGAAACTGAGGGTCTTGGAACACTACTCCAGGAAAGGCAGTTTTAAGACCAAAGGAACAAAGTAGTAAACATGGTGAAATGAAATTAAAAAAATATGTGCCAAGAACTGACTGACTCCACAAACACAAAAGCCAGACAAAAAATACTTTTCCGTATATTTGACTGGAGAATCATGTGACAACACTGAAGGTACACGAGTCTTACCGAACGGGAAGCTCTGTAAAAATGGAGAGCATAGTATCTACCTTTAAAGTTAATGTTTTGTGTATGATTTCTAGCCAAGTCTTCCCCAGGCTCCTGAATCCCCAGTGTGTATTTAAGATCAAATATGCCAACCAAATACAATAAGTCTAGAGGATTTGTCTTTTTTTTTGTTTACTGTGTGTGTTTGTGCATTTTGAAACATTATCCACTGTAAGCGCATCTGAAAGGTCCAGCAGTATGTTATTTGGATTCACAAACTCTCACTGAAACTTAACAGTTTGGGAAAGGAAACTGAAATTAAAGAATTAGATTAAATCATAGAAATCAATAATAGGTTTGGCGGTAGAAAGCAGCACATTAAAAATCCATTAAAGAAGTCAGTGCACATGTGTTTGATAGACTGCATGCATAGTGCTTGTTCCCAGACTCTCCTGGGGTACTGGGACTGAACACTGCTGAGGTAGCTTGCCACAGAAAGACAAGAATTTGCAAAATCAGGTGTAAAATAGACTTGGCTGTATCACTGTTGCTCATAATACCTGGCTGGGATAAAAATTTCCTCAGGTCAATCCCTAGTGAGAAGTGGCACAGACACCCTGACCCTAAAAACAGGCTTTTCTGGCCAAAATAACCTATCTGTCAGCACAGGAATTTGGTCTGTTTTGCAAGATGACTCCTGCATTTACAGATTTTTTGCTTGTTGTGAAATTCTCTTTTCCCGTCTTGTGCCCAGGGAGATGGCATCTGCAGCTAGCAAGGCTGGCCGCCCCATGGACAGTGGCCAGGTGCCACTCTGCAAGACCTCCTGTGTGTATAGTGTCACCGTCCTTTCACTGTGTGGGAGCCATTGGCATCTCCCCTTGTCTTCATTGCTACCCTTTCAGGTACCTGGGTCTGTGAACAGAAGGTCACAAGACATGTAAAAAACCTCAACTTGATTCATCTGCTAATGCAAACCATCATATTAAATATTCTGTCTTCGTATACCATTATTTTATAGCTGGTTCTCTAGGAAAGCACTAAGCTAGTTTGCACTCTCCAGGTTAATGTGTGCTTGAAGGACAGGTTGGGTGAAATCAGAAATAGTAATTTTGGCAGAAAATAAATCACAGATTATACAATTTGTTTCCTATCCAACAGACAACAGTGTCCCAGAAGAACAGTCAAAGCAACTGCGTGTATAAAATTCTGTTTTATTCATTTGTGCATGAGAGAGGAAAATAGTAAATCAGTGATCTTACCAAGTCATGTACTTTTCTTGGTATTTTAAATATGTATTACATAATCATGTGAATGGCTCAGTGCCTAGGATTAAGGTTTATGTTAGAAAGTCACATGCATCCTAAGCCAGGGACCTCTGCTTATCATATTTGTTCTTTTATTTTAAAGCTGTTTTGGGGAAGATGCAGTTAACTGAACATGACTTACAAAGCCTTTGAAGACAATAAACTGTATTATAGCAGATTTCTGTTGAATTTTTTTTTGTGTCTGATTAGTGAAACACATATTCATTAAGAATTAGTGCTTTCCAACACTAATGACATGACTCATTACCATGCAGAATTCTGATATGGTGTTGAGGATTGAGACAATTTTTAGTATTCTGAGAAAGTTTATAGCACACCATTACACAGTTACAACCTGTAATCAGGCAAGTGGACACTACAAGACCCTGACACTAAAATGACAACATCTAAGGAAGACATTTGGTCTTCAGCCTCTGCTCAGGAGTTATCTGGAACTAGAATTAGTGCTTTCCAACACTAATGACATGACTCATTACCATGCAGAAATTTTGGCACGGTGTTGAGGATTGAGACAATTTTTAGTATTCTGAGAAAGTTTATAGCACACCATCACACAGTTACAACCTGTAATCAGGCAAGCGGACACTAGAAGACCCTGACACTCAAATGACAACATCTAAGGAAGACATTTGGTCTTCAGCCTCTGCTCAGGAGTTATCTGGAACTTATAATGATTTCTGCTGTCCTGTCCATTTTGCACCCTCCCAGTTGCAATAGGGGCATACAGAAAGCCTGTAACACGAAACAGATAGTTTGAGGGGGGAAGAGAGGGTAGCATTTTGTTTATATTTGCTTAAAAGTTTGAAACTACATGAGTGGCCTAAAAACCAATGCTAATACACAGCTTTATTTTCTTCTTCCATGTCTTTTGTCATTGAATGATTGTCAAGGGCAGGAGGGCACTGAACTTGCCTCTAAAAAGAAATGCATGGTAGCTGAGCATGAAGAAATGTGTGTGTTGACAAATAATTAAAACAACAAAAATCAAAAGGCCAAATTTTAATGCTACCTTCCTCATACATCTGTAATCCTCAGTGACAACTCTGAGGGTTTTTTTCAGCTTAAAAAACACTTTCTGAGTCATCACTGTCACTGATTGTGTGCCACTGCTATTCTTAGTCATCCATGTGACAGCCTGATTTACTCAGGGTGGATAAAGTGCAGAGTGGGACAAATTTCCCCATATGTTTTTTCTCCAAGCATAAAAGTCATCCCTAGCCTATTATTAGAATGCATATGCCTAATGCCTAATGAGACATATAATCCCTATGACCACCCCTGGAAAGACATAGCAGATAATACAAAGCCTGGCACTGGAGTAAAGTGGTATGGGAACTAGAAAATGGCCCTCAGCTCACTCTGCTTCTGCACAGGCCTCCTGAGAGCTGCTGATGAGAACAAGTTATCTGGGTTGGAATCCAGCTGGCAGGCTAGAAGTGCAAAGTCTACGTCTTACTTTCTGTGCCTTGAGTCATCTAGGCTTTAATAAGAGAGGAATGTACAGGTTATCCATACAGTGTTTTAAAATATTAAAAGTATGGTACTAGCTGCCAAGTCAAGCCCTCAGAAGTTAAGAAATGTCCTTGTAGAAGTAGTTCCTCTGCTTAGTACATAGAGACTTTCAGTGACCATACTGTTCTTTTTTTTCTGGGTGGGTTGTTGGCACAGTCTATAATCAATACCTACAAGAGCACAGACATCTTCCAACTGTGCTCAGTGTGCACCTGGCAGCAGATAAGTTGTTTTCTTTTCTGTGAATCTAAAGGGAGGGCACAAAACAAACATCGCTTTTCACAAATTGTAAGAAGAAAGTGATCTGGAGTAGCAAGATCTTCAAGCTTTAAGAACACCTGCTGATTAAAACTACAACCACAGGTAGAGCGCTACATGCACAGGCTCAGCACAGCTTCTCTGAATAGTTCTCTGACTGAAGTTGGGATGGGTGCCTTAGAGCCAAGTCTCACCAGAATGACCTTGAAAAGCCATTTTCTTGGTCTGCCAAGAAAGGCAGGGCATGAGACCATGGTCAGAGAATCAGAGAATCAGAGAATTAGAGAATAGTTTGGGTTAGAAGGGACCTTTAAATGTCATCGAGTCCAATCCCCCTGAAATCAACAGGCACATCTTCAACTCGATCAGGTTGCTCAGAGCC
>NW_010524125.1:52617-94161 GCF_000687285.1 Phaethon lepturus
CTACCACCTCTCTGGGCAACCTGTGCCAGGGTTTCACCACCCTCATTGCGAAAAATTTCTTCCTTCTATCTAGTCTAAATCCGCCCTCTTGTAGTTTAAAACCATTACTCCTTCTCCAATCGCTACAGGCCCTGCTAATATGTTTGACCCCATCTTTCTTATAAGCCTCCTTTAAGTACTGAAAGGCTGCAATAAGGTGTCCCTGGAGCCTTCTCTTCTCCAGACTGAACAACCCCAACTCTCTTCAGCTTTTCTTCACAGGACAGGTGTTCCATTCCTCTCATCATTTTTGTGGCCCTCCTCTGGACCCTCTCCAACAGGTCCATGTGTTTCCGGTGCTGAGGGCTCCAGAGCTGGAGTCCAGGTGGGGTCTCATCAGAGCAGAGTAGAGGGGCAGAATCCCCTCCCTCGACCTGCTGGCCACGCTGCTTTGGATGCAGCCCAGGATATAGTTGGCCTTCTGGGCTGCGAGTGCACATTACAGAAAACTGTAATGAACTTCCCCGAAACACCGACACCAAACCGCCAATGGGAGAAAGGTGGTTAGAGTGCCTGCTTTCCTGATAGAGACACTTTCCCTAGGCCAAGAAGTACTTTACAAAAGAGGATCCTTTTCACTCTTTCTCTCAGATATCACCTCTTCCAAAATGTGTTAGTAGATATCCTGTAACATATCTGAGGTATGTGGTACTAACAGGTCTGAAATTCAGGCACACATGTGTCCTTTCAGCACATTTCCTCTTCAGAGTTGAAGACACCAGCTAATAAACCAGTGCCAACATGGGAAAAGTGAAATAACCACTTCGGTCAGGGCTGCCAAGTGACTGGTAGGCAGGACATCTCCTTTTAAAGTTTAAAAACCCTGAATCACTTTGTGCTTCATTTAAACATCCAGAAGGTCACAGTCTCCCCTTTTCTCTAATCCCTAGGAAGCTGTGTGCTACTATGTGCTCAAATGATCCCAAAAATGGCAGCTAAGGAAGCTATGCCTTCGCAGGGGCAATGAAGCGTCGCTAGAGATAGCAGGCAGTAGCACTGGTTTCGCTGGGTAAATGCCAACATCCAAACCACCTTCCCAAAAAGACCCATAAATCTGCTCCTGCTTCCTAAAGTGAGGTGGTAAAACTGCTGTGCATACAGGTAGGATACCCAGTAATGTTTCATATCTGTGGTCTTGGCTATTAAATCCCCGTTTTGTTTAAACCTGGGTCAATAAATCTTCATGGACAGACATTCATCTCTATTTGTCATACACATTTATGGTCTTCCATAAAGACTAATCAGAATAAGTAAAAATTACTCCAAATCTGATATGGATGGCAGTGTTCACTTTTGAGTTGCAAAGCAAGAACCACTGTGATCACCAAAGGTGCCATGTCTTTCTTAAGAAACTTGGATAATTACACTTTTTTTACTTAAATTCAAGTGAGATTTCAGTTTGGAAAAGGTACTTCTGATCTCCCACCCTACCCTTGCCTGGAGCATTATGGAACAATTTCAGAGCACAGGGAACCCCTCTAAGCCCCTGCACCTCTCTGTGAGCTGCCCAGGAGCACTTCACATGGTGACATACCTCACCTTGCGCTGCTACCCGGTCCTGCCACGGACCCCATGCTGGTCCTCACCTGCCTCTGCTGGAGCAACTCTGGGACAAGCACCATGCTGTGCTCCCTGTGCCCAGCCCGATGGCCACAGGGTCCCAAAGGCTGCAGCCAGCCCAGACCTATTTCACAAGGTTTTGGGAGCCCCAGTGCCTGGCACAAACCCAAAGCTCCACCAATTGCTACGGCACCCTGGGCAGGGAAAGGCAAGGAAGCCTGAAGCAGGGACGCTGGGATATTAATGAACCCACTTTCCTTTTCCAGGCTACATTTTACACAGGGTGGGGTGCAAGTGACAGGTCTGGAAAGCGAAAGAAGCCAGCAAGCCCACCACCCCCTCTCTCAAGAATGCTCTACGGGCTGGATGTAAAGCTGGACATCTCATAGAAACCCTCGGTAAGTGGGGCCAGGACCGAAAGGCATTTCCTGAGCAGTTTGACAGCGTGTCCTAGCAGGGAAGAACCCCGCTCCTCCCTCCTTTCACAGGGATTTGGACCTGCCAGAGTGAGCCTGGCTCCTTGCCCCAGGGAAGCTGCTGTCAGCACCAAGCACAGGCTTCCTGCCCCGAGCTGCGCCAGCAGTATTTCACTCTCTTGGTAAATGCTCCCCATTATACTCCTACGTGGTTAATTAGCAGCTGTTCAGATATTGTAAAAATACAGCAAAATGCAACAAAAATTACCTATAAATAGATAACAGCAAACAACCTGGTTGGAAGCCCATTGAAGTCAATGGGAAGACTCCTGCTGTCCTCAGTGGGCTTTGGATCAGACCCAAAGACTGTTTGGCCTTAGATAAGGAGAGGTTTGTGTCACGATTATAATACCTACCCTGTGTAGTAGCAAAGATTAATTACACAATTAATTTTTCGTGAATTATCCCAAATTATCTTCCTTATCCAATATCATATCTTACTTTCTTAAGCTCTGAAATAGTGAAGCATTTCAGCTTGTGCCTAATCTTGAATATGCAATTAGTGTCCTGGACTTTGTGCCCTCATTGCCTTTTTTAAGAGTACAGAGTTTTTAATGCTCGTGCCTTTGTGAACAATGGTTTTCACTGATACAATGTTAATTAAAACATATAACCTATCACTATCATGTAAACTTGTGGTAGATGCCACATTTTCAGTGACCATGTACTCATATTGGTCCTACTACTTGAAAGATAACATGACCAAATATATTGGTTTTGAGGACAAAAATGGGCACAGAGGAAGGAAGAAAAGAAAACATTAAATAACCAAACATAACATTTAAAGTAGTGGCTGCGTTTCATGGACCATCAGCAAAAATGTTATGAAGTTCCTACTGAGAACATTTTTATTCTCTGACGTCAAGTTTGTCTGTTCATAAGGATATGTCTGTTTTTACTGACTTTGATGGTACTAGAAAGAGAACAGAGCTTAAGGGACTGGGTACAAAACGGGAAGTTCTCTAACTGACAAAGGAGGGAACCAATTTTCTGGGCTACTGATACCCACTGGGCTAAGAATGTAGTCAGTGGTGTAATATTCTTTGGGCAGCTTCCAAACAATGCTGTGTTGTGGGAAGGAAGTTATAATGCAGTTGTGTCTCTGTCTTATATTGACTGCTACGTCAAACAAAGCCCAGAGTGGTTTGGAATTCACTTGCTGTGCCACTGCCTACTGCAGCTAGTTTGTGAAGCAGGCTGTTGTGGGCGAAAAGGAGAAACAAAAAGCATTTGATCTTTGCAGCCCTCATGAGACAGCTTTGAATTTATTGCAACTTCTTTTTTTTTTCAGGCAGCAGATTAGTATCTGATTATAGATCAGCACTTTCACAAATGCTGAACAGCAAATGCTCCCTGGCATCGCTTACTAGGGACGTGAAAAGAAATTATTCAAATCATTTAGAAATTGCTTGACAGGGCGTTTGAGATAAAGATGCATTAAAATAAATCTGTGCTTACCTGGAGATAAGAACATGAGCACGGCTGTACTGGATCAGGCTGAAAATGTGTTTAGGATCTGCTCTCCAGCAGTGGCCGTTTATGGATGCAGAGGAAAGCACACAAGAGTAAGCAGGGCATCTACCAAGTGGTCCTTTCCCTCATACGTCCTCCTAGCCCTCAGATATCCATGGACAAGGCACTGCTGCAGCTGGAGCTCGCATGCACATTCTTAATTTCAAAAGCCTGGATGCCTCCGTCCCCAAATTAATCTAGCTGCTTTTTGAATTGTTTTATACATCTGAGACCTTCTCACCATTCTGGGATCTCAGTTTCCGCCACATAGCAAATTTTAGTGACTGCGTGAAAATCGTGGCCATTTGCCTCTTTTTCAGCGCTTGCCTGCTAGCTTCGGGAAGTTCTTGAATTCTGTGGAAGGTAAAGGGAGGAAAACAACCATTCTCGCTTCGTCTTCCCCACACTACAGATGGCTTTGTAAGTCTGTATCACATCTGAACCTGGTTATGTTTTTACAAGCTGAAGATGGACAGTGGCTTGAAAGATCAAATGATTAGTCAATCTTTCTATGCCTTATTTTACCCACCTGTAAAACTGGGGGTCTGATGTTGAGCTCATATTCAACATTTTGTCCTCCCCTCCACCCTAACGTCCAGGAAAGCTCACCTAACAGAACTGTTTCAGCTCTTCCTGATATTTTAGTAAACTACCTGATACTGAAAAGTTAATGGAGACTACAGGATTCTCAATGGCACTGAACACAGCAGTGTTGTAGAGCAAATGCTGCTGTTTTAACTCAGTTTTCATGCGGCAAGCTTGATAAATACGGTTAGGGATAAATAAAAAACTGTACTGAAAAAAGAGCTCACCTTTTCCTGTTCACTAAGTGGTGGGAAGAACTGCACATAGATCACTCTTTTACATTTTTCAGCTTGAATATCTGCAAAGCAGAAAGCACAATAGGCCAGAAAGGCCTGTGGTACATATAAACATACCAGCCACATGCAGCGAAGGAATGAGAATAGCCTGTGCTGAGCTTAGTGAGCTTATTACCGGGAATGTGGTCCTGTCTTCTTGAATCAGAGAAAAAATTCCTAGTTAAATTCACAGGATAGTGTATGAACCTTAATGGGAAAACCATCTTTAAAAAAGAGGGGTGGGGGCAGCTTTTTGAATATCATGTTTCAAATTCCTTGTGGACTTAGCAAAATCATTTTAATTTTTCAATTCCACTTCCACACAAGCACCTTCTCTAACATGCTGCCAGGTTGCCCAGCCAGGCTGGCTGAAAAAAGCTTCCTACCCTCCCTCTACGGAACAAGGAGACATGAAATAAAATCAGGAAAATTTGCATTTGCTTTTTAATGAAAGAGGCACAAGTATCTTAGAAAACAATTTTGAAAGGTGTCTTGCTGTCATCTTTCAGTGAACTTCTATCTAATATGAATTGTTTGTTATATTTCTTTAAACTCATAAAAATGCACCAAACGGCCCTGCCCTTTAACTTCAGTGAAATGCAAGCTGGCTGTAATTATTAGAAAATGACATGATTACCTATTCAGGGCCGAAGCATATCCAGCAACAAAGGAAATCCCTGCCCAAAGCAGTAGGGAGGTACTTGACTTCTGCCAGAAGAAATCCGGGCCATCAAGTCTGCTCATGTTTCCCACTGCCGAGGTCAGGCTGCCCGAGAGACCGTTCAGGTCAGGACAACGGTGGGCACGTTCAGATCCAAAACCAGCTGTTTCAGCACCTCTGCCTCATTTCAAATTCCTTTGTAAAATCTATGACTAATTTACCCAGTTTATTTGTTCCTCAGATTGATATTTTGTCATATCACTTGAAATGCTTTGTTTAGGCATTAAACATGGGTCCCTATGCTGTTGCTTTCTAAAAAATTCCTTGAGAGCAAAAAAAGGAATGTTCTGCAGAAGTCTTATTTCCCATCAGACATATTGCTCTGCCTTTAGCATTTCCTAAAGAATATTGGAAGAAAAACATCAGTAGAGTAGACTTCATAGACTAGGTCAAACGGCCTCAGAAACCAGAAGCATCTTTTGAGAGCTTTTAGACTCTCCCTACTCCTCTGGCATCATATACGAGCAAAGATTCACGTTGGTCTAACAAAACTTGCAATGCCTTTATTCCTAACACATGAATCAAACTGGTCTGACACACATTACAGTCGTTTAAAGCAATCTTTGCCATATTAACCCATCTTATCAATCAAAAGTTTAATTGCTTAGCTGGCTTTTTAAGCAGTCGTGGCTGTTAGTAGTTTGGACACAATTTTTCACAATGAAAATTGCTCTAGATATCAGTCCACTAATTATTCATTTAAGTATGAGCAATAGTTTTGTGAGACATGTACTCTTTGCACACTGAAAACTACCGGACATTTTTTTCTGTTTTTTTCTTACCTGTTGGTTCCTTCTGCTGATGAATGAAGCCAAGCCAAATCTCAGCTACCCACACTCATGAGCACGGTATTTGTGAACAGAAGCACCACAGCACTGTTTTAATAGGTCTCAAGGGTTGCATCCGTACTAATAGATACAAGGGGCCAGCGACTTTGGCAGTGAGGCAACTGATACAGGCTAGCGTGCACAGACTTCGGCGTCCCTATTCCCCCAAAGTAGGAGGCCACATCCAACCTGCTAAGTGGCGATTGCTCCTGGCCCATGCTACCCCCATGAACCACAATGTGAAAAGTCCCAGCTAGCCTAGGACAACGCTATGACTGTTTGACAGCATAGACAATCCTATATGAGGGCTCAGGCCTCTGCTCTGGTCCTATTTCATTTACTAGGATAGATACTACCCATTGCATAGACACAGATTGTCAAGAAGGTGAGATTTGGATAGACATCACTTCTGTAAAAAAAAATAAACTTTTTTTCCTCTTTTTTCCTTGTTAGCAAGAAGAAAAAAATAAGTGTATGTTGAACGTTGCAAGAAGTGTAGCACTGCTGTGCACCTCTCTCCTGCTTGCTCACAGCCACAGCAGCATTACCGCACTCCCAGGGATAATATTTGCCAGGAGCATGAAGATCCTTGTGGGAGCCTCTATGGCCGGACTGAGCGAAGCATTCGCCAAGGTGCACGCACCGCGCTCCCCGACACGCTGAGGTTGCTCCCCAGACCTGCCACTCTTTGAGCGTGCACAGGAGGTAAAGCTGCCAGCAGTTCTGCTTTGAAGTTTCCTCCTGGCCACAGCATTTGAGGATTTAACTCTTAAGGAGATTGGGGCTATAAGCATCTGGTTGTGAATCCTAGATTTGCTTCGAAGGATTCAATTAAATACGCCGCACAATAAAAACGCATGCATAAGAGGTTATTTGGGTTTGGCACCACGCATGGGACCAGAGTCTAATTAGGTCTTTATTGCTAACAACATGTGATTATAACACTGTCTTCACTTCACAAAGGCTGTTTCACAAGCTTTATTTGTATTAGCTAACACACAGGGATGTCTACACCACAAAATGGAGTTTGATGCAGAAATCATCAAAGCAGTGCTGACCAAAACCTGAATTTATGCACAGACATTCAAAAGGCAGATTCTAATTCAAAGGACACCAATGAGCACAGAGAGCTGTGATTCATTTATGTCCACTGATTTTAACAGGCTGTGAAGTCTAATAATCAAAGAAGCTTTTGGGTCAGGTTGAAGGCACCAATAGTCTGTCCAAGGAGAGTACTGTGCCCGGTCTTGCAGTCAGATGAACTAATTGATTTCTGAACTTTTACAGGGAATAATGACGTTTGGACCTTAGGTTACCTGGCGTTTTCTGGGTTTTGGGTGAGGATGACTTCAGATCATTCAAAATGTTTTAAAAGTGAGGCAGGAGAACACATACGCTCACAGTACTTGCACAGGACCAGGTAGGCATGAATAAACTGGGAATTTTCTTTCAAGGCAAATATTTTCTGCACACTCTATCACCTCAGATAAATTTCATTTTTTCAGTATCACAGAAATTAATTTACCGGTTTTAGTCACACTTAACAAAATATTCTTGAAGGTTTATTTGTGTCATTCAAACTAATCCAACTTTCCAGAAAACAGATATGGCAGTGCACACTTGACAGTCAAATCCTGCTGGGCACAGATTTGTATTCAGCTCTGGAATTTTGGTTTCTTACTGATAACTGGAAGACCGGTAATGTTTGCGAAACATGCCTTGAACTTAGGTTGCTATTGAAGCTGAGTAAGAACAGAGATATATAGTCAGAGCAAGATAAATTTTCGTGACCCATAGAAAAAGCGACAGATGCCTATTTTCATTTATTTATTTCTGAAATAATACTGAATACCAAAAGAATAAAGACTGTTTTCAAGCAGGTTTCATAGCAAAAGGATTAAAAATGAGGAAATCTTTCTGAAATGTGTCACCTGTGATTTTGTGTTAGTGCTGCTTTTATTGCTTTTCAGCTGGCACCTGCTAGATGAGTTTTTAAGATCTGCCGTTTGGTCACTGAATTTTAACAAGATCTAAAGATCTAATGTAATTTTTTATTTCAAAATTATTCATCTTTTGATAACTGCTTTTGCTTCATGTGACAAGATGGTTGTGATTTCATGAAGGAAACAGTTAATGGTCAAACTTTTCAGATGGTGACAATCAACGTTATTTATTTATTTAATCTAGTCCCAAGTATTTACCAGCGCTTTGAGATCATCTACAAGAAGTCAGACTGCATAAATACTGCAAGAAAGGACTAACTATTTGTTTTGGGAATCCATTTGTTTGGAAAAGGGGGGTTTCTGGGAATTATTTCCTCATGTTTGTAAAACTACATAGCTTGAACTGCCTTATTGTGCACAGACTGAACTCTGATTTTTTTTTATTTCTTAATTAAAAAAAAAAAACTGCAGCACAAACTCTTCTGATCAGCTCTACTGGTGAAATACAAAAGCCAAAGGGGGGTGAGGTCATATAATGAGAGTGTTTGGAAAATATTTCAAACATTTCTATTAAGGCTTTATTTGTCATTCATATATTAAAGCAACATAGACTTACATAAATATTGCGAATGCTCCCCAGAGATCAATTTATTCCTGGATTCTTTTAATCTATTGTACTCTTAATCTTCAGGCAGTGTAAAGATCATGAGGAATGTGCTTTACTTTCATGTGCTTATAATTTTCTCCATGTGAATACAAACATTGTAGTTACATGGGTATTTCACAGGGCAAAATATTCCTTGTAGACCAGTGAAAAAGAGCCAGAAGGCTGACAATGGAAAATATGGTTAAGTAAGTAAGTTATCTGAACCTACATATTATAAATTGATATACTACACAAAAAGTTGGCCAATTTGCAAGGTTTACGTGTGCTTTCTAAACAGTGAAGACTGTCATAAATATTTAAACTAGTGGGAAGGTGAAAAGCAAAAAACATTATCTTTATCATTTATAATGATCTGCCTCATTTTGCAATAAAAGGCCCAGTGCAACAAAACTCACGTGGACTTAAACTCTCAGATTTCTTAAACAACACTTCATGAAAGACTAGCTTTAATCACACTGGAATTCCTGCCAGTCAGAGCTGGGCACCTGGATCACTTTGGGTACCACAGTGCAGGAGCCTTCAATTTGTGCCTCAAGAAGTGACCAGCATCTGCCATGTGAGATGTATTTTCTCACAAACCCGACCCAAGTTGTAAATTTATGTGTGTAATAGGTACAGAGATGTTTGTTTGTTTTGCGAAAGGCAAGGTCAAATTCTGTGCTGTTGTCAGAGTAGAAGCTGGATCTTTGCAAATGCCTTTCGTTTCAAAGGGAGTCCATATCACAGTTTGGAAACTGAGCATGAGAATGAATCTTCTTGTCTAAACTGACAAAGGGATAAAGTCTTGTCTCAAGGGCAAAAGAGAAATCGTAGCTGTTGTCTTCATTTCATTCAAGACCTTTGCTTTTTTTTTTTCCTTATTTATTGAATTTACCAGCTATTTTCTTGTCTTTAAAATTAGCCAGAATCATACTTTAAAAGATCTTGAGGGATTTCCTTTTAAATCAGAAAGCTTAATTTTTACTACATTAATTTTTAAACTTATTTTTCTGGGTTTTTTTCTGCTTGGTAGTGTTCCTCTCCAGCTCTTCTACAACTAGGATACAAAGTTATTGAGCTTTAATCAGTATTGTTGCTGAGTTTACTTTCACTCAGAAAACTTATACTATGATTATACTGAATAGTTAACCGCAAGAAACCCAAACTGTATGTTTTGAAACCCTTTTTAGAGTTTAGCTACATAATTGATCTGGTCTAATGTCACAAACTTGTGGTTTTTTGAGTCCTAGAAAGATTGCTTCAAAACTTGTAGACCATGGAGTCAAAATTTCTTTATATGTGATGTATTTTTGCACTGGCTGAGTAAAATCTTACCTCTGAAGTACCTTTAAAAGGACTAAAAAGCATCAAATCCACCAGACGTGAGCTGGGGCAGAGAACCCAGCCCAGGCTAAGTACATGGTAGCTGGTTGAGCCGGCAGGCTCTTTGAACGTAGCTGTCATTAGTTTTAAATCCGTCTTCTAATTGATGACATCTGTCTCTGCTGCAACATGGCAGCAACCAAACCAAGCAATGCAAGAAGAGGCAAATACGAGGAGTATAGGGAAAAGGAAATCAGAGATTGTATCTGTTGATTTTTCTCTAAATATGGAAATTCTTATACAATAGACCATCAAATGTAATTTCCTATGTCTTAGAGGACAAGCTGTACATTTTTTAAAATAGTTCAAAAGGTTTACAAACTTGAGCTCAGGGTGTGGAAGTGGAAGGAGGGGGCCAGAGGTGCTGTAGAGAAAAAGAATGGAGTACAGGATATCCCCCTCCCAACCCTTTTAAAAAAAAGTCTCAGTCTAAGAGATTTCTGCGTATCAGTACCAGGCGGTCTGTTAACTCGCCGGGACTGGGCCCGCTGCGGATTGATGGCAGGGACGTCTTTATACGGCAAAAGTAAAGGAGAGCCACAGTTTTGTGCAAGGACAACAGAGAGGTCACTTGCCAGCTCCACATGCGGGAGAAGACTGACATCAGAGCTGCAGGACTTTCCTCGTGACATTCTGCATCACGTGCTGCGAACAGGAGGAGCCAGCAATAGCACAATAGCACTCTGCCCTTTGTTGCTCTTTTTCTTCTCTGCTTGAAACTCCAGATGTGCCTTGCTCTGCCCCATCGTAACCTCGCCTCTGTCTCACCGAGCAGTGCTCCAATCTCACCTTCCCACTGAGGGCCACAGCCCTGACCCTTTATTTACCAGGAGTGAATATAGTTAGTGCTGGCTCATCTCTTTTGTTATCTTGTTTCCAAACAGTTTTATCAAGTGAATTCAGAAAGTTGCCCTTACTCATTCCGCACTTGAGATTCTGCCAGACTGTCTTACAGTTGCAAAACCTTGAAGAAACCACTGGGCAGTTTTAGGTCTCTGCTAGGTCAAAGAAGAAACAAGAAAGATTTCCAAAGAACTAGGACAACCTTTCTCCCAGTACTTGAAGAGTTGTTCTTTTTTCTTGTCTGGTAATACTTGTTGAGTATGTGGCAATAGACTTGTACAAGCTCTTCTTGCCTAATGCCACTAGGACATTACAGTACTGAGAAAATCAATGCAATTTTACAGCAAATAGTGTCAGTTAATACGCAAAGGGCTGTCAGTGGCAGGCGTATGGATTCCTTCAAAAAACAGTCTTGGGAGACTTGACTGAGTCACATACATCACAGTGCTCAGTTTTGGAACTGCATTTGTCCCAAACAACTTTTCTGGGTGAAGCCAAGATACCTGTATGAAGAGCAATCTGAAAGGTAGAGGGGGTTTTATGCAGACAGACTCACAATAGCTATGGAAACACTCTCACCGTTAAGTGGACCTGGTCTTAGAATCATAGAATCATAGAATAGTTTGGGTTGAAGGAACCTTTAAAGGTCATCTAGTCCAACCCCCCTGAAATCAACAGGCACATCTTCAACTACATCACGTTGCTCAGAGCTCCATCCAACCTGTCCTTGAATGTTTCCAGGGATGGAGCATCTACCACCTCTCTGGGCAGCCTGTGCCAGTGTTTCACCACCCTCATTGTGAAAAATATCTTCCTTCTATCTAGTCTGAATCTACCATCTTTTAGTTTAAAACCATTACCCCTTGTCCTGTTGCAGCAGGCCCTGCTAAAAGTCTGTCCCCATCTTTCTTATAAGCCCCCTTTAAACGCTGGCAGTCTGCAATGAGGTCTTCCTGGAGCCTTCTCCTCCAGGCTGAACAACCCCAACTCTCTCAGCCTGTCCTCACAGGAGAGGTGTTCCATCCCTCAGATCATTTCTGTGGCCCTCCTCTGGAAATAAGGGCCCTCCTCCTTTCATTTGAAATAACAGAAAGTTTTGGACAGGGACCAGTAGGGACAGGAAACCTTTCCTATTTATTATGGTAGCTAAAGCTGCCTGGTTTGATTGTGAATTTTAGACAAATTACAAGCTGTCTGGAAAGGCAGGAATCTGGGAACGAGAAAATGGTCAAGTATCCTTTTAAATGTTAATAAGCTATTTTTCTATATTTATAGGAAGCCGGGATTGAGGAAATATACAAGAAGATAAAACAGGCTCTGAGAGTCACTTGGATGTGTTTCTCTATGACCAGTTGTCCTCAGGAACAAAAACTCACCTGGATTTGAACAGACCATTTCTCTGACCTCAGCAGCCTTGTGATGATTTGCAGAAGGTGCAAATCCAAGACCTGATGTAAAGGGAAAGGGATCAAGAGTGAGATTTCCCTACCGGCAGGCTCCTCTGACTTACTGTAACTTCAAAGTTATAACAAGCACTCTGAAGGTGGCTGGCAAAATTTCTCAGGCAGGAGGAAGTTCTGAGTAACACTGATGCACAGCGAGATTAGTATATTTGAATTTAACAGTAATGGTGCAGCATACCTGCAGGTAAGGAGAAAAGCATATCAAAACAGGAATGCTGGAATGTGGATAAGGTTCAATTTATGCACAAGGACTTCCACCACAGATACTGACATCCCCTGGAGTTTTTTGGAGTGGCTTCATAGAACTCACCAGTCTAAAAGAAAGAATAGAGCAAATTCCTGATGATGCACATTTTATGCACCGGGTAATCTCAAGTCAGAGTGACAGTGGTGTCACCATTTATTCTGGTAATGTCCTACTCTGAGTTCTTTGAGACTAATGGAAACCACTTTTGCTCTCAACTCACACAGTGATATTGAGACAAGTGGAATAGTAATGTGCACTTAGTCCACCCCTTCCTGTGAAACCTTCCTTCCATGATCTGTTCTTAAAAGTCTCTAAGGAGAAGGAGTCCACACCTCTAAATTCCTGTCTCAGTGAGAAAAATCTGTCACACAATTTTACAGCTGAAAGAGAAAATATTTATCATGAGAAATTATTTGGCAGAAACATTTCAGAGCTACAAACTCATCCTGAAATGTGGAACAAGAGAAATTCATTGCTGGAGACAGCTCAGTTACACTTGATGGATTATAGACCTTGGAAAAAATCATGAAAAAGAACAGAAGGATGATTGAAGGAATTTTACCTGAAAGTGGATGCAGTCCTTAAAGAGAAAATTTTCTTTTCACAATACTGTCTTTCAAACATTTTTTTAATAAATTTTTTGAGCTATTAATTGGAAACAGCTCACTCTATCAACGGATCAGCAACTCATCAGTGCAATACAAGATGGTTGCATTTCATGGACACTGAGTGATTCCTGGAGAGAGGTAAAACATTACTGTAAGAGAAGTTCTGCAAATTGAATGTTGGACTGTACTGAATTCCTGTTCACTAGAGAAAATCATTGGCCAGGGTGGGAGACATCTATCTCGGTTTTAACTGAACTACCTGGACAGAAACAAAGAGAAGAGACCAGGAGCAGGCCTAGGGAATGGCAAGTACACTTTCCTCTTTTAAGAAGGAAACTAAGGAAAAAACAAAAAGACATAGGCAGAGGAAGGAACAGAGATACAGAAAAGTCCTACAATAAGCCTTGACAAAGAGTAGTCACAGGGCCTAGGCAGAGCACATATCCTCTGTGAGATACTATGAACCACAAGAGCAGGGAAGAAAATTTCAGACCAAGTTAAAATGTCCCAAAGATGGAACAATGTAGAAAGTAGTCTAAAGGGACAGAGAAGAGCCTGGTGGAGCTCATTTTAGCTGCTTGCTTCAGATCCTACAGGCCCACAGTAGAACCGATGGTCACATTCTCCAAAAGGGCATGAAAGAAGGAGAAAACTCGTGGAGAGAGAGTAAGGAGCAAACCAGGACGTGAGGCAGGGAGTGGAAAAACCAGCTGAGGTGAGCTTGATGGACAGTTGCCTGTGGGACTTTTTTATCTTGGTAATGATGGGAGAGCTGAGTGTGACATGCCTGAAGCACTGATTCACAGGCATCACCACTTAAAAGTAAGAGCAATGATCAGCAGGAAAGTTACAGAAGATACAGCCCAATATGCCATGCCCATCAGGAAGCATGCAGCCAGATCCCTCTAGCTGAGAGCACTTGCAAAAGCAACTGAAAAAACCCCTAGCTGAGGAAAATGTCAGGGTTGTCAATTCCTATTGAAATCTTCTATGAACTTCTGTGCAAGAAAAAAAAATCTAGATGCCAAATATAGAAGACAAATTGATCTCTTTTGGTGTATTGTGCAAGACCAAGAGTAAACCTAAAAATCAACATCTATCGTTACCTAGGAAATTAATAGTTCCATATTTTAATTTATTATAAAGACAAAATGAAACATTCTGGCCACCATGTTATATTATAACCTTTCCCTCTGAACAAAGTTTCATCTCCCTTGTTCGTGTCCAAAACCAGTAATACCTTCAGCAAGGTGTTGCCAAAGGCCCCAAAAATATTCCATTCAGCTGACACTTCTGCAAGCAAACTGGGATATTTCCTTCTCAGTGATTCGTTGATGTAAGCCTTCTCACATGCCCTGCAAACATGAAATTTAAATTGCTTCTCCTCAATGAACAGATCAGATGACAACAAGGCAAACATGCTTGGAAAGACTTAATATGTATTGGTAAGACAGGAAATCATCAGGAAATGGATAGTTCCTCATGCTAATGAATGTGTCCCAACAAAAATGCATCTTTTATATTCACTATTCTTCCATGAGAGCATTTTTAGAACATTTATTCTGAGCAGATCAACAATATTTAGAAAAACATGCATTGTATTTGTTCATTTTTCTCCCAGGCTTTCACTTAACAATGGGCGACATGAAGGTTTTCCTGAGTTCAATATTTGCTTTCCAGATTTGCAAGATTCAGATAGCTTGGAGCCGTGATGTAATCTTAACGATTTCCCCCTATTCTCCATTAAGCCATTCCAGTACTGTAGGAGTATTGTGACATACTGATAACCCCCTTGAGAAGACTTCAGTGAAAGCCCAGTGGGTGTGGTGGTATGAAACGTGGAGAGACGCAATGCTCCTCAGCATGAGGACATTACCGAGGATGAAATGCTCCTGACTTGCAGCAAGAGAGCAATAAGATGCTTGGCAGGTCTTCTGACATGGGGACCAGGACTCCATGGACATGCCAAGGAAATGTAGCAGGAACTGATTACCTCTTAGTTCCTGAAGACCACTGTGAATACATGAAACGTTATCTCTTTCAAGAAAAACAAAAATGAAAGCCAGGCCATCCCTCTATCAGACAGGTGAATGCTGTACATTTACCCCCAAAAATGTGCCAAAAATGTATGTGGAAAAAATATTAGGCTTCATACCCATTTACCAGCTTCAGTCAAGTGTCTTCAAAACCTGTTTATTCAAGAGCAGCATGATTTAGTTACCTTCCTTTGGGATACGTGCCTCCTGTCAAAGGGTTGTCCAAGACTGAGCTGTGTCTGCTTCAAGTTCTTGGCTTCTCCTCGGTTCCACTTTTATTTGATTTGGCACAGTTTTAGACTACTTTTCATCAGTGAGGCATTTTGACAGGCCGTTAAGTAGCACTGCTCAGTACCCCATACAGAGATACCTTACTGTTAGATCTCAGTTTACCTTTATTGTTTAGCTGGTGGAATTGATTTGCCCTAACCTTGTTAGTCGTGGTGGAAGTTGACTAGGTATAATCCAGCCGTTTATGCTTTCTCTAAAATAAACAGATAAACCCAGAAATCGCTGAGGGACAGCTGAGCTCATTTGCAAACGGCTGTTTAGGGTCGGTGGGATTCTTCTCCATTGCCCATAGAGGGAGCCTCGGTGACTGCGCTGAACTCACACGGAGGCGATTTCTGTGCCTGCAGTTAGATTAAATACATTTACACTTTGAGTATCATTTTGATCCACCCTCCTGAATCGCAGCTGGGGCATGAAGCTGCTTATTAAAGGCTTGTTAAAACATCCAGTCTCCTTGGCTGATGAAACAAAACAGAAAAGGTCATCTGATATTTGCTTTAAATAGGCCAAGGGTCACAAGAGATAGGATAAAATATAATCATCAACTTATAGCAGCATTCTCGTGCTCAGTCCAAGCGCATTGCAAAAGTCTAGCATTTTCATAACCAGGTCACAGATGACTAAAATCAGTTACAAAGGTTAATGCCCATGACAGCTCTTTTTGGTAGTGGTTCTTAATTCACAGAGTATTTTCTCTGCTGTTGCAGTAACAAAACGTTAAAGTGAAACGTAAAGTAAACCTTATTACTATGGGAATCTATTAGTGTTAGATTTCTTACCAACTATAATAATGCTTAACTTGGGAACGAAGACTCTTTTTCATTAACAAAATACAGCAACTCTTTCTGATTCTTCATCCCTTTTCCTGCAATAAAACCTTGCTATATTTTAACAGCATTTTGCAAAGTAGCCCTGACATACAATTGTCATAATTATTATTGTGTTTTAGTAGGGACCTCCTCCTTTGTGTCAGCCTTTCAGAGATGCAGCCATCCACCCTTTGACTCATGCTGAGGTAGTCGGTGAAGAAATTTGTGTTTGGCGCAATTCTGTAAGGATTTGTTAGCTAATGGGGCAAGGCAAGAGCAGGAGGAACATAACATAGCTGGAACTATTTTACAGAAGCACCATTAACTTCTGATTTGTACCTTGTTTATTGCCTTATAGGAGAGAAAGTTTTGCTTGGTCAGTATTTGGACATCAATCTCTGTAACCCACAAGTACCCCAAGGAGGCGGTAGCTGCTCTGATTACATGCTTCCTATGACAGGCAAAATGTAGGCAAATAAATTTCTTTAATGTTTCTACCACAAACTAAGGCTATTTATTTGCATGATAACTTGATAAGGAGATCATAAGGTTCATAACTGTATCTACCCAGAACTTAATTTTTGCTTTACAACTGATGGCCCAATGACTCCAAATTATCATGCATGGCTGCCACTACAGACAGTACATATCTGTAGCAGCTCCACGTACCCTATAAAGCAACAGAAGTGCTCAGAGAGATGGTTACCTCTGCTGTCCCGTCAGGACTGATGGCACGTTGCCACAGCCTGCTTGAGGTTCCTCAGTCACACAGCATTGCTCTCAGCACATCCCGAGTGCGAAATTAGGTTTTGTGGTCAGAGGAGGTTTTGTGGCTCAGAGAAGGTTTTAGACAAGGTGGGCATGGGGAAGGGTCAATAAAGGGGAAGCTGAAGAAAGACATGGGCAAATGGGAAGGGGTAGCAATATTTTAGAAGTTTCTAGAAGTAAACTAGAATTTGGGGAAAGAAGAAGATTCTCTCCTGCTTTCCCAGGCTTTCCCAAACTCTGCGGTCACTTCCTCCATCCCCCTTCCATGGACACTTATGCCTCCTTCCATCACTGAATGCAATGTCCCCATCCATCAGACATCAAACCCACCTTCTCCCTAGGGCAGTAAACCTCTGCTCCTCCAATTACCTCAATGCACCCTCCTCTGTTGACACCACCAGAGGAATGACGATAGAGAGGAAAAAGGCCAGACCATGACCCAGGGTGCACCTTATTGCAAGGTGAAGAGAGGAAAGCTGAAGGAGCAGAAAGGACAGAGAGTGCAGAGGAATGGAGAGCAGGGATTTCTGCTTCTGCTCCTGTCACAAGTGAGGACTAGATTTTTGTTTCCCCCTCCAGGACCAGTTATCCCACCCTACACAGGGCATCCCTTTGCAGCTAAAGCACCAAGGGGCATTTGAAATATTTCAGCACAGGAGATACAAAATGGGGATACTAAAAAGCATTGCAAAACACTGAAGGACTTGAAAAGTTACATAGTTTGTTGGACTCTGTAGATGTTAGCAAAGGCTCTCACATTTCAAAAACACATTTCTGTTGTTCTTATGAGATTACGGCAGCCCATAATCTTTAAACTAATCCATATGAACAGACTTGAAGGTCCTAGGGTGTGTATCTGCCGATTCATTTAAAGGCTCAGCACGTGGTACAGCACAGTTTGCTGTGAAGGCCAAAGAAACTGGTCACTCAAGGATAACCTCTAGAAGCAAAAGATACAAAGTGGCAAGCAAAAACTACACCAATCTAAATTTATTTTAACCTATATACACGGTAAAATGTTTTTTCCATTAAAAAAAAGCCACTATGTTCTGTAGCACAGAGTTGGATCATACATAGAGGCATTGTTCATTTTGCCGTAACATTTTTCATATCTTCCTTTTCTGGGCTCTATTCTGTTACTTGAGAGTCCTTTGTCCACATGTATTAAAAGCATACATACCTATAGAAGAGGATTGAGGAGGCAGGTCTGGCCGTGAACAGGCAGAGGAAGCAGGCTGCCACCCTTTGCTCTTTGCTTCAGTGCCACGCTGCTCTGTTCACCAGATGAGGTTGTAAGAGTAGTCCTTCCTGCAGGATGTCCAAAAGGACGTCTCCATCTGGATGTGCTACAGCATTTTGAAAGCAAGCAAGGCAACTAATAACATTATAGTAAATGTTCCAAAAATCATTTCCTTTCCTGAGACAAACACAACTTTTTTTCTGTCTTTATAAAAAAGAACATGGCAAGCCTCCTTCAGAAATAATTCTACCTTTCATTGTGAATAAGATTTTTTTAATTCCTAGTGACATTCTTTCTTGCCAAAATGGAGACGGTCTACACTCCTCCTTCCCCAAATGTCCCCTTGGGAATGCTTTGTACTTTCCCTTAACTGTTCACTACGTTCACTGGACCTCAGCTGCAAAAAATGGCTCAACTTTGCATCTGGATTTCCAATCAGTCACAAATTCATGGCTGTTTTCCCAGACAGAAGGCAATTAAATGAAGCCTGTAAAACCCATTACCAAAACCTCTGGAAACATCAGTTCACCCAAACAAAATTCTGTTCTCAATATTTCTTAGCCTAAGCTTTCAGGATTAAACTGGGATTTTACAAACATTTTAGGGAAAATCACTCCCAAGTTCACCTGCTGCCTCTTTCCCTCTCCCCTTTAACTCACTAGTGTTATGTTCCATTTTTTAGATTTTTCTTTGTTTATGTCTTAATTCCACTTGGTCCATAAACTGAACTGACTTCGGAAGAGACTTTAGGTATCAGACAACCCAGCAGGGACAACTGTTAACCTCCATCCTCCACAGATCAGTAAAACTCAAGAGCTGCTGCTTTGCATCACCTGCCTCACTGGAAATGACAAAGTGCTTTTTGTCTCTTCATGCTTGCTAACAAGATCAGCACAGAAATGCGTAGTTTGACTAACACAACCCTATAATGTGGTCAAAATAGTAGTTTTCTAGAATTACATCTTCATATTATGCTGACCTGTTCTTAAAAAACACTTGAAGAACTATTTCATGTTCTTTTCATGCATTCTTCTCTAAGTGGGTATGCACTTGCCTGATACATTTTGAGTTTTTTACTCAGGATCCACTATACTCCAGAAAACCAAGCGTACTAGCAGATTTGACACTCTTGTAGGGTGCAGAACTAAGATAAGAGTACAATTCTGGAGAATCTAGCTGCCTTCATTGCTTTTCAATGCAGCTTTTGCAAAGAATGTAATAGTGCCTTCCCTTTATATTCACAGGTGAAGCCTTGTTAAATAATCTGCAGGAAAAGCCACATACAAGTGACAGTCTTCTGAACACATTACAGAGAAAAGAAACTTATTCCTCTCTAAAACTATCCCAAATAGAAGAAGGTGGCATCTGTATGATGCCATGTTCCAGTTCTGTCCATTAAACTGTCTCTGGAGAGCTACTGTTAAAGTTTCAAAATCCTAAGTAATCTCAAAAGCCCTGTCAATCAACCAGCTGCAAAACACAATGGTTCACCAAATGTTACCAAGACAAGATTTTGTCTTCTTTGTCTTTATACTCTGCAGCCTGGGATGACAGTGTCTATTTTTGCATCAGGGTTCTCTACCTTGCAAGCCTACAGCTGCAAATTGTGTCTAGATAAAGGGACTTAGACACACAGTCACATCTTCTTGAGTACCATTAGTTTTGTCACAAGAGGCAATAACCACCTTTCTCAAGCTCTGCACAAACAGTATTTTTTCCCAGGGCTTACAATAGCAGTTTTCTTAAATTCCTAAATTTCTCGAGCCAAAAAGCAGCTGATTTCTGACCTAACTTGCACAACACATATTATGTATCACTCCTCCTGTAACTTCAACATCAAGCCCATAAGTTCTGCTGTAATTGAAATGGTGGTACTAGTGAATAAAAAACTCTGTAAAAACCTACATTCTATTCATAGCATTGCAATCAACTTTCTGGGAATGTCACTTTAACTATCATTCCCTATACCACTTCCCTACTTATAAAAGAGTCACAATGTTGGCACTAAAGACCAAAAGAAAAACTACGCAGAACAGCAAGGTATTATTACAGAGTGATATAGATAATATGAAGAAAGATATCCAGACTACCCAGTAGTGTGGCTTGAATTTTTTCTTTCAGACAGTTGTAAAAAATGGGGACAATTTTAGTTGGATTGATTGTGATAAGGCTCACAAAGTCAAGATGAGGATTGGGCTAAACTTTTTGGTACTGATAATTTACCATAAACTCAAAAATATACATCAATTAAATGACAGCATATCATGAAACATCTCCATCTATAGTGTTCCTAAGATCATTTAGCTCCTAAATATGGCCTAAAATGGATATAATACTAATTTACTTAGTGCAGAGGTGTCAAACCTCAAGCCAATCAACTAGATCTGGCTTAACAAACTGGTTAGTCTGGACGAGCTCTTCCTGCTCTCTTTCCCAAAGCTCCCACAGTGATAGGAAGGGAATGCTCTGTAGTGCCAAAACAAACTGATCTGGAAGAGCCAGCCAGCCTTGGCCATCAGCCTTCCACCTCCAGGACCCATGGTCCCTCCCATCATAGGGTGACACCTGGGAATGGGCTGAATTCATGGCAGCCTTCTCCTGGCTCTTTTCCTAGGAGTTTCACAGCAGTGGTCAAAAAGCCAGCAGAAACAATGAATACAAATTTTAAGAGTTATACTTGCATAAATTCAAGTCTTCAGGACATTACAATGCCAGGAGGAGATGAGGTGAACGACCATGTGCTTGTGCAGCCTGCTGTATGAAGATTAGGTGCTAGGGACTTAGTCTATGATCTATTTTATTATTGTGGTTCGTGTCACATTTGTATGTAATTAAAAGACGGCACATCTATTAGAAATGATAAGACACAATTTTAGCACTTAGTCCAGAAATGGTACGAATTCTACCACTAATGTATGCAAACAATACCAGAACATTTGCAGGCCTCTGAATGCGGAGAGGAGACAATGTAGTCTACACACGTAAAAATAGGGTGGATGTAACCACTCAAAGCATGCCCTAACCATTCAAGCAGTTAAAAAAAAAAAAAAAAAAAGATATGTGTATTAACATTTCTAGTTTAAATGGTATTTGTTCACCTCAATATATATTTTCCACTGATGTGGGAGAAATATGCAGAAAATGAATAGTTGCAGGCTTTGTGGTTTCAAGGAAGGCAATAATGCTTAGTGTGATGACATCTGCCCATGTAGGCTGCACTGGGATATATAGCTAGAGTCAGCTTTTGTACCCAACCGGTCCCTTCTCAGCTTTTCTATTGGTTCACAAAGCATCTTTCATGCCACTATTGAAGACTGCATTCTGTAGGTTGGTGACATTGTGGCTGGACTCCTTCATTCACAATCCAGCATTGTCATCACCCCATTTTGCTATCTCACATGGTCAGAGGCCTGGGCTATTGCAGCACATCTAGTAAAATCAGTAAAAGGCTGAACAAAAGAAAGAAGTGTTCAATAACTCATTACTAGTCTTAACAGCTGCTCGAGTTTCTGAAGAAATGAAATTTTTAAAAGGGTTGAATTTTCACACACATCCATATATGTAAGTAATACTAAAAGGGCCTGTCCCTCTACTGTGGGGTAGAAGGAGAGAATGAAAAAACAGTCCTCTAAGTATTACGTCTTTTCTAAGAGGGTAGCATTCAGAATTCTTTACTTTGGTGCCTTTTGAAATGCTGAGATCCCCAGATGCACATTCTTCCTTCATAGATTACATTCCTCTTGGAGCACTAAGCATATAGCAGCTGTCTTCTTTCCATCAGCAAATATTGTATTGGACTTGCTGGATGGAGACTTTTGCTCTCTGACACAGTGCTGTGAAAGGATAAACCATGCCGATGTGGATACTCCCATTAAGGGCAGTAAAAGGCAAGGTGCTGAGGATTACAGCTTTGTTCACACTACTATAAGAGTACTTGGTTTTGATCCCTTGTGGCCTCATGAGTAAAAATTATGGCTGCTTCTCCCTTGCCTACTTATCCTATAATCCACCAAGCAGATGTGCTAAGCAACTCAGAGGAAACTGCTTTGCAAAATACAAAATTTGGGTCGTGCAGTAGTCCACATTGGTGAATGTACCATTTGTACAATCTCCCAAAACTTTAATTCCTAAGGTCTTTAGCCTTTCCAGAACATTAACTTGTCTTAATACACATGTTTGGAACAAGGACATACACATCCATTTTTAAAAAAGGTAGCAAGGAGGACCCTGGGAACTACCGACCTGCCAGCCTCACCTCTGTGCCTGGGAAGATCACGGAACAGATCCTCCTAGAAAGTATGCTAAGGCACATGGAGGGCAGGCAGGTGATTTGAACAGCCAGCATGGCTTCACCAAGTCCTGCCTGACCAACCTAGTGGTCTTCCATGATGGAGTAACTACATCCAGTGGACAAGGGAAGAGCTACCGATGTCATCTATCTGGACTTGTGTAAGTCCTTTGACAGTGTCCCCCACCACATCCTTCTTTCTACATTGGTGAGATACAGATTTGATGGGTGGAGCATTCAGTTGGATGAGGAATTGATTGGACACTTGCATCCAGAGAGTAATAGTCAATGGCTCAGTGACCAGATGGAGATAGGTGACGAGTGGTGTCCCTCAGGGGTCAGTGTTGGGACTAGTACTCTTTAACATCTTCATCAATGACATAGACAGTGGGATCAAGTCACCCTCAGCAACTTTGCAGCTGACACCAAGCTGAGTGGTGCGGTTGACATGCCTGAGGGATGGGATTCCATCCAGAGGAATGGGCCCGCGTGAACCTCATGAGGTTCAACAAGGCCAAGTGCAGGGTCAGGCACCTGGGTCAGGGCAAGCCCCAGTATCAGTACAGACTGGGGGATGAAGGGATTGAGAGCAGCCCTGCCGAGAAGAACTTGAGGGTCCTGGTGGATGAAAAGCTGGACGTGAGCTGGCAATGTGTGCTTGCAGCCCAGCAGCCCAACCATATCCTGGGCTGCATGCAAAGCAACGTGGCCAGCAGGTTGAGGGAGGTGATTCTGCTCCTCTACTCTGCTCTGGTGAAACCCTACCTGGAGTCCTGCATCCAGCTCTGGAGCCCTTAGCACAGGAAAGACATGGACCTGATGGAGTGGGTCCAGAGGAGGGCCACCAAAATGATCAGAAGGGTGGAACACCTCTCCTATGAAGAAAGGCTGAGAGAGTTGGGGTTGTTCAGCCTGGAGAAGGCTCCAGGGAGACCTTATTGGCGTCTTCCAGAACCTAAGAGGTACTGGAAGAAACCATCTTATACGAAAGATGGGAACAGACTTTTAGCAGGGTGTGTTGCAATAGGACAATGGGTAATGGTTTTAAACTGAAAGAGGGTAGATTTCGACTAGATAGAAGGAAGAAATTTTTCACAATGAAGGTGGTGAAAACCTGACACAGGTTGCCCAGAGAGGTGGTAGATGCTCCATCCCTGGAAACCTTCAAAGCCAGATTGAACAGGGCTCTGAGCAACGTGATGTAGTTGAAGATGTGCCTGTTGATTTCAGGGGAGTTGGACTCGATGACCTTTAAAGGTCCCTTCCAACCCAAACTATTCTATAATTCTATGATTCTCGGATTCTATGGTATTTTATTTTCACTGTCTTCCCATATCCATTTTGTATGATGCCGTAAATGCTGGACAAAACCACATGCCTATCATTTAGGACAATCTAGGGAAGGTTCCCCCAAAGGGAGACAGCTGCATCTTCTGTGGAAATGTGGAAACAACTATTGAGGGAGTAGGTGTCAGGAGAGCTTTCTCAGACAAAATGCTTCCCAAGGGTCCTGCTGAGGCAGGGAGGCTCTGCACCACTTGCAGCACAGCCGGTACCACACCACGCTCTGCTGACTCAGGACTGAGGCTCATCTCCAGCAGCCTCTCACCTGGCTGATGCAATCACGCTGTACTTTCAAATCATTTCAACCACTTGCCTTTCACCTGGGAGGTGCATGCAACATAGAAAGTGCACTATGGGAGCCCTGGGTAATTTTATTTCAGATTGTGAAATGGTGGCTATTGTGCAATGATAAATCCACTTTAAGCCTCATTATCTCACTGCTTTAAGAAGTGAAAGCATGTCTGCAAGCATATCTGAATCACACTTCCAAAATGAGACTTTTGCACAGCCTGTTTTTAATAGAGCTAACTTAGATCCCTGGAAAATCACCTCCCCAAGTATCTTCTCTGCTTAGCTGTTTTTAAGTGTGGTTATAGTCCCATCTCATGGGCCTAGCAATCTACATTTATACCAAGCAAATTTTAAAGTTGCTTTGAAAACAGTTACTTTATCATAATATTGTCTTCATAAACACGGCCACAATGCAAGACTGAAGTCTTTAGTTACCATGTTCTCAAAAGACCATGTGATTCTTCCAGAAAAAACAATAGACGCAGTAGAAAAAAGTGGCATACAAACGTATCAGTTTGATCAAAATGTGTTGAGAAGTGACATTCCCTGTTCCTTTTGGCCCCCTGATCTCTTCTCTTTACCTCTTCTATCTCTCCCTGATTGTTTTTTCTGCTCGTGCAGAGATGAGACAGCCCTTGAATTTTTTTTTAAAGAACACTTTAAATGTTTAAATGTGTTAAACTACAATGTTTCAGTAGGAAGGTGAAAGCAAATTTAACCTAACACCTTCCTGGCAAAGAGCTGAAGCGCCCGATGTAGTTCAAAGTGATGCATCACGCTGCTTTTTACTTCAAGGTCCTATCCTGTTCTCTTCCACTGTCGTATATTCTTCACTCATGGTACCCACTGGACTCCTGGCAGCTGTATCCAACTCTTTGTGGGACAGTCTCTTTGGGTCCTTCTGAGTGCTTCAGTCTGTGCTTCACTCTAGACAACCTGCTCTAATATCACTCCTGCAATAATACTCTTCTTCCAGGTGTGATTTCAATGTGTCATTTACATTCCCTTTAAATTACGGATTATTCACTGTTCAAAATGCTTCCCTTTCAGCTTCACCAAAGTAGCACTAGGTGTATGTGATGGGATTTGGCCTACACATTCATTCTGAGGGCACAAAGATAGAAGACATAGAGTGGGTCTGAAGAAACAAAGGTCACTCCTTAACCCAAAGGACAATTTAACCCAAGGCAAAGATTGCAATCTCAGTTCTTCTCCACAGAGATCATTGAAATGAATAGGACACCTTTATGAAGGAGGCTACCAGAATTATAGCCACCATAGTGCCACAGTACAGGGTACGAAGCAAACACATATTGTGTAGTCAGTCCAGAACAGGCTACAGAAAACCATATTATTGTTGCAAACTTACTATTGTTCCAGTTGCACATAGCTTTAATTCCACAATTACAATAGCTACAATGATCATAAAGGATATTCTTTAGATCTGCAGGTCAGCTAGTTGTTCAGATGCCATACTTTGAGTACATCCTACAGCCATTAATTTTAACCCCACACCAAAAAAGGGGGAAAAGGTGGGACAAAGGATCTGCCACAGGAGGATAGGAAGAAGCTTACTAATGGGGGAGAAAAAAAGAAGAGAGGAAACCTTAGTCAGAGTGAGAGTGCTAGCCTGGCACCAGCAGGCATCAGTTCCGTATTCTGGTGAGGGATTTGGCCTTTGGCCCATGTTAATGGGGCCTTTGTAAGTGCCAGAGTTCAATCCGTTGGTCTAACAATACCTTTTTAAATAGGAAATTTTTGTCATCATGTTCTGACACATGTCTTTGCAGCAGCGACAGCATCGCTAATGACCTGGTGACCCATGTACTGAGGGACAGTCACCTTCTCTGCCGCTTCGCCAGCTCACTATGCACTCAGGCTGGACACCTCTCTGTCCGGCAATGCTGTGCCCGCACTGCCAATGCCTCGTGGGCCTGCCAAGCGGAAGATTTTCAGAGGGTTATAACTAATGAAATCAAGTCCAGTTTTCACTGGCATAGTACAAGTTTTTCCCCTTCAGTGGGGCTTATGTCTGGCTTACTCCATGCTTTTTAATTTTTTGGTACCATATTTTCTCAAAAAACTGTGAATGAACTTACCATGGGAAAGTTATTTTCCCATTCTTCCTGTAAAGCTCAGCCAACAAACAAGAAATACTTCCATAGCCTTTATTTTTTTGTTTCAAAGCCCAAATTCAAGGCATTTGCAAATAGAAAGATGCATATTTTTGAGAAGTATGAATTGTTCCCCTGACAAAAACAGGAGCCCGGAATGGAAATGTGTAAGCAACCACAGGAGTTACTGGTGCTCCAGCTGTTACAATAAAGCTAGACAGATTTGCTTGTGTGCATGCATGTAAAATGAAACTGCAAGTGAGTATGCATTCTTCTTTTAGATAAATTTGTCAGCTACCTCAGTAACACATATTATTAACAAAGAAAAGGTGATTATAGAAGAAATAAAGTTGCTTTGCTAGTAAATTTCTTTCTCATTCACAGTGACCACTCTACATAAACATGCACAAAGTAGCACACAGTTTTCCTCTTTCCAGAAAATCACCTTTCTTGTGGAAAAAAAAAAAAAAAAAAAGTTACTTTATCCACAAGAACATGCATGCTACATGCACGAGATGTTTACTGACCTTCCTACTGAAAGACACCCAGTTGTCCAAGCTGTCAGTTAGTACATAATTTCTAACATTCTTTCCAAGTACATGTATAATTTCTCCATACAAATGCAAGCTACTCAACAAGGCTGTTTTGGAAATAAGCTATCTCAGATAGCCTGCCAATGCCTCAGAGCTATGTCTCCAGCTCATTTGGATATGAATGGAAGGGCTGAGAAACAAAATGTTTGATTTAAAATTAAACTACTGAAATAAAGGATTAAAAAAAAGAAAACATTTCTACTAATGGAGGTAAAATTCTACCATTTTTTCACCTAGAATTAACATCTGAGTTGCCATCAGCAGTTCATTTACTTACATTAAAATGAAATTTATCTAATTTGATTCAGAAAAAAATCAAGACTTTTTAAAATTAAAAAATGTTTAACCTTAATTTCATCTAACTACATCGTTGCAATTCTTCATTTAGAAATGACATTCTGATATAAGATTGAGATATCTAAATGTGTAATGGGTGTCTATCTGTGCTCTGGTTGTATAAATCCCTTCATGTTTAGCAGATATCTAGCTAGTACAGTTGGTAGAGCCTGTGTTGCTGCTTAGCTGGCCTGTGAATAAGTGTCTACTTTAGGGTGAGCCAGACAACCAGGCTCCACTGACTGGGTTGACTCGAGGCTCATTTCAGCTGCCTTGGGTATCTACCTGGCCTCCACCTGCTTCCAGCAGGCCACAGGACTTCAGCAGGTAACCACCAGCCATGTGGAGATGACCCAGTGCCTCGCAGATGGTGCCAGGCATTTGTGTAGGGGCATTGGATTGAGGGAGGCCCCTAAAGCACATGAGGACACCTAAGAGGGACATCCAAACTGGGTGTCCCAGGGAGGAGCTGAATCCTGCCTTTTGTTTCTTTTTGTTCAAAAGATTAAAAACACCATCCAAACCTGATGGATTCAATGAAAAGAATTCTCTTCCTCAGAACAACTTTTCAATCTTTCAGTTTGGCCAAAAAGAGAAGGGAAACCAGTTCTTCCTTTCCATCTCTATCACTGTATCACATTTAGCTAGGTCCTACCATGGAAGCTAAAAGCAACAGTCAGACTTTAAAAGCACTGACAGGATTATGAATTAGTAGAGCATTTTTAAAAGACCTCAGCTGATGTTTTTGTGTGTGAAAAAGAGCAAAAGCATTTGACCTTCTGTGAAATGTCCCGATATTTTTATTCAGTCTTGTTAAAAATTCATTTGGCAAAAAGCAAAATAATCTAATCAATGTCCCAGGCAAAATTTCCTTCAAAAGTATCTAAACACTCCAACAATACAAAGCAGCATAAAGTCCCAATCCAATAATCTTCCTTAAAATTTGCCATAATTTTTTATGCATTTTAAATGCATCTGAAATGCATTTGAATGATCCACAATGCTTGCTGCAAATTCCTGAACCTTTCCTCAAAACTATCGCAAAGTGAATACTTAATTTTTTAAGCTGCTGCTTATCCAGTCATCCATACCCCTGCCATAATAAGACACCGTTTTTGTTTTCTAGCTTGATACCCAGTATTATAGCAAGTGATGCTTTTAAAACACCCCAAAAAAGAATGCAGCTCAGTTTACAATGAAATCTATTTAAAACTGTAATTGATTTTAATAGGCACCGAACAGCTTTCAGCCTGTTTTGGAGTCCTAAGACGTGTCTGATCAGCCATCCTCACCTTTATGATCAGAGAGTTAACATGCAGTTGCAGATGGCTAACTACACAGAAACATGCTCCTTATCAAAGTAGAGTTTCTTCTTACATAAAAATTAACCAAAAGATTACATTGAAAGATACGACTAAATAGTCCAGGTGCTAAACTGGAAGACAACAGCAGCTTGGAAAGATATTTCCATTTTTTGGCTGGAGAACAAATAATAATAAAAAATAAAGACTTTTGATAATTAGTCATGTAATTGCAAGTGGTTTTTCTTTTTGTTTTGGTTAGGTTTCTTTAGGGAAAACTAGTTTTGTCAAATGAACTTGTAGATAATTCAGAGCACGGCTCCAAGAAGAAAACATTGCCTCGCTGGAGGGAGAGGACAACGTCGTGGTCGTCCCCAGCGCTCAGGGCAGAGGAGGCAAAGTGGGTAGCCGAGAGCACTGGAGCCAGGGCGTTCATGTCTGCAGAGACAGGAGTAAGCGCCAGGCCTCGATCCAGTGTAGCTGCCTGGAGCCAGCGCCATGGGTGCCACCAGGCCTCCAGCCACCTCCAGCAGGCCCCAGGGCTCCTCCACCTCCCACCTCGTGTCTGCCAGCCCGTGGCAGTGCCTGTGCTGAGCCCGGGCACTCGGGTAGTGCCAGGCCCATGCTCCAGCTGCTCACCGTCTGCCAGCCGCCGCCCGGGACACCCTGCACACCCGCTGGCACAACGCAGCCATCGCTGCCGGCAAAGCCGGGCCCAGACACCGTGTGTGCTCCTTCAAGTACAGGCACTGAAGCCTGTAATCTTTTTGGAAAATGGTTAAAATAAAACCAGTATTTGCTGGGGCTGTTGGAGTGAGAGGGAGGTTTCTAGTGCCCCAGTGGCTATCACTTGAACTTGTGCAATAGCAGCTCTTGCTCCAGGTCCTGGAGGTCGTCCAGCAGCAGGCAGGGGCTCCAGGACATCCCGCTGCTGCACATTTCTAGACTGGCCCGCCATCAAGGGAAAACATGAGCCTGAAAACGCCTAAGCAGGATTTTTGGATGGTCTGTCTCCATGCAGTCCCTCTGCGCTGGCACCAGCCCAGGCCCAGCTGCTTTCCCACGGGCTCCTCAAGGCCAAGGTCCAGGAGCCATGTCCAGCATCCAGCGGCTGGGCCCACCCCCGGGGGCCCCGACGCATCCAGCGCCTGCACCAGCCCTGTGGACCGCTGCTTTGGGTGCAGCCGTCTCCAGCTGTGGGGCTGGCAATTCCTCCTGTGTCCACGCGTAGCTGTGTCCCCAAGTGCCGGGTTGCTACCAGGGATAGTCAGTTCCCAGTTCAGCACTCACATAGGCTTCGTGCCTTTCCCTTCCTGGCCAACCGATGCCTGCATGGCATTGCAGCAAGGAGGGACGTGGTGGAAATGGTGTCTCCTGTTTAACAGGTTTCCACAGCAGGTTTCCACAAAAAACCACATGTTTTCTGTCACGCACAGACTTCAGCATCAATATGTGTCCCACAGGACAAACTGCTTCAGAGCGATCTCTCAAGAGCTTGGCCCATGCAGGATCTCCATAGCATCTCCTAAATGTGGCACATGGGCGAGAAAGAACCTTCTCTCCTCTTGCTTCCTTGGATGCCATGCTTACGTGCACATAACTAGGCACTTATCACTTCAGTTAGTTACTGATATTTAAATTGCACTTAATTTGAACAGCAGGAGAGCAAGGCTGAAAAATCTGAGGAAAAGAAAAAAATGTTTGGCTACTTGTATGGCCAGGAGAGAAAGGAGCTAAACTTGAATAGCCTTTTTCAAGAACAACTTTCAGTTTGAGTGAGTTCAACAACAGTATGTCTATGGAGAGACAACATGTTCCTTTCTAGGCAGTAGTTGTTTTTTTTAAATAAAGACTAAGGTTCTGGTATTACCATAAATTCTGACTTTAAAAAAAAAAAAAATGCTGGATAAGCCTGAGTGACTTTACTCTGGTTGCAATCACAGGGAATACTTTGTAAACTTGCTTGTAGAAAGCAAGCGAAAATTTAATGCTATTTATATTGCCTGGAGCCAGAGATCTGGTTGAAATTGCAATCTCATAGAAGTTTTAACTGCAAAATGCAATATTAATGAAAAAATCTGAGGGATGAATTTCTGAAGCTTAAAAGTATTTTTGTGAAGAAGGTAAATCTCATTTCCATGCTATTACATTCCTCATTTTCTAACTTTCACAGGCCAACTAAAAATGAATAGTTGCTTGAATTGAAGTTATCAGATTAATAATACACAGAGGAAGGAGTGTTATGGAAAAGCAGAGTGAGTATTACTATTTTTTCTAATAAGAAATGAGACCTGAAACACCTATTCCTGGGTGTAGCCATTTTGAAAATTCAAAAAAGTAACAAAGAATACTTACCGGATAAGCTGAGCCAAAGGACTAGAAGTTGCTTCTAGTCTTACAGCCTCGGTTTAGTGGCACAAATCAAGCACAGGCCAGTCGTGGAGAAAGGTTATTGATATATGATAGCCGCTCTTCTTTCATCTCTAAACTGGCGTTGTTAGTTCTGCTGCCATTTTATATCAGGAATGAGACGACAAAAAATCACCACTACCCTTTGGTACTGTGATTCGGAAAATCAGCAATAACCTGAAGGCTTCAGGTGTGGAGAGTGAGTTTGAGAAGTTGCCCTTGCAGCTCACAGTCAAACAGCAGTTGCTGGGAAGGCAATACACTTAGTTTTACCTGCTGTCTATAGATGAAGGATCCACTGCTGTGACTGTATCATTTTTCCACCTTTAAGATAAAACTTCTCTTTGATATGGAAGGCAATGTGTTAAGGAATATGCCGCTTTCAGACTGGAAACTGCCAACTTTTGTGGAATTTGTGAAGGAGGATGAAAGTTATTAGGAACAAGAGAAGCATTCAGCAAGGCAAAAATTGGACTTTGAAGAAACCTACTGAAAGCTTTACATGTGACACACCTACATTGTAAATGACATTTTTCCTTCACAGAGGAACACACAATTCAGTAATTCAGCCCCCTCCACCATAATACATTAGAAGCCAACACTGCTTGTCCATTCATCCAAAAGTGCACATTCTCCGAAACTGGGAACTCTGCAGTTCCTAGTGGGCTGCCTGGATGATAACGGTAAGCTGTTTCCATCTGAGCCCACTTAATGATGATTAATACAGCTTTGGGGATGGTGGTAATCATAAATCTACAGTGTTCTCAAATGGAAAAAGGAGCCTTTACCAGTATTTACCAGAGAGCAATAGCTGGGATGTGCAGGTTACCTGCGGCCAGCTCCGCCTCTTGTACAAAAAGTCACTGACTTTGAAATACTATTGAGCTTTATTGTGCCTAGAGGAGCACTGGGCAGACTGTGCTTGATAAGCTCTCATGACATATCACTTCCACCATAATTACTCCTAACTACAAAACCTCCACCCCTCTCTGCGTAAACTGTTCTCTGGAGGGAAGAGTGAGAAGCTGTTGCTTCTAGGTTTGGCCCTTGCCTAGACAACGCAAATGAAGATATTTCTTATACAGCATTCTGCCCGCTGCCCAGAATGACAACAAATCAAATCTGGATGTATGCAAACCGAGTGACCACCTTGGACTTTTCAAGACCCAGATAGAACAAAGTTATGGCTGATCTGACACTGTACTAGTGGTAGTGCTGCTTTGTGCAGGACATTGGACTAAATTACCTCCAGAAGTGTATCCAATGCTTCTATGAAGCTATGAAGTTTATATAAAAGCCTTAGACATTTAGAACATGCTGGATTTGCATTTGAGTTGCAATTGTTTTGCAGTTGAACCAAGAACACTGTATTTAATGAAGTTGGTGCTATTCCATCAGTGTATCCAGGACTTCTGATGACACATATTGTTGCACATCATACATCTGTAGCTTGCCTATCCATTCCATGGATTGCAGATGTCTTTTGATTTCAAAATAGGAAAATGGAACATCAACAAGTCAATATGGTCCCTCCCATGCAAGAGGGATGCAATTAGCTTCAGCCACTGGTCTGATCTGAAAACAGAGGGCCATGATATCACAGCAGCTGCTGGCAGTGGTTAAAGCCTGGAGGAGGAACTTCCAATACCTTGCAAAGAGCACAAAGCCTTCAAAAGAGAGCAAAATAATTAACTAAATACATGCTAAGTAACCTCCTTTATTTCATCAGATGAGAATGTTTTAAAGTCTGTAAGAATTGTAATACCTCCATTATGTTTTGATTATTTTCACACGTGAGGGTTCGTTTCCTCTGAAGTGTTAACATTGCCAACAGCCTGATCAAGACTGAAAGAGAAAAATGGTAAAGTCAAGATCCTTTTCACATTGGGCACTTTCACAGCAGTCTTGGGGCTCAAAGGGCTTCGTCCCCTGACAGTGTTGTGCCCACAGCACTTGTGAGGTGGTGCTCAGCAATGCAAGGTGAAGGGAATAGCTATAAAGATAAAACTCCCTTCTTTTTCAGGATCTGAATCTGAGGACAAAAAGGCAGATCATATCTGTTCCTGTGCGTGCCACATTAATATTTTAGTCAGTGTGGGGGCAAAGAATATAATTTAAGGTGGGCCTGATGAAGGTCTGGGGTTTTTTGTGTAATTTTAATCCAAATTAATGGGAGGAAGTGATTAGCATAGTTTTTAAAATGCAGTGAGTTGCTTCCCTTCTCATAACCTCTTCCCTCAGCTAATTCTATGACCCCATTATTTTAGTGTGTTGAGTATTCCAATAAATGCCTGTGAGGTAGAGAAGTATTATCATAATATCTTTCAGATGAGAAAGAAAAGCACAGAGGCTACAGTCAGATGTTAAAAGACACATAAGCACATGGCTTTGAAGATCTATGCATAAGTAATTGTATTTGCTCAAAGCAATAAGGAAGATTAGTGTCAGTGTCTTGCAGTCTTTCTCACTAACCACGCTAATAGCCGCCTTCTCTGTTATTTATTGCTCAACAAATGGACGTAATGAGGTGACCCTCAATAGTTAAAAGCACTTGCTCATTTGCCTGTTAAGGTATTAATAATAATTTACTCCTGTCAAAGTCATGTGCCATAGTCCTCTGATTTATTCTGAGATTAATATTATAGTAAATAATAATGTTTCAGCCATACATTTTTCATGGGTGTTTCCCATGTTTGTAGACCAGAAGGGGTCAAACCTCCTCACATCAAGATTTATGAAAATATAATTTCAATTTTCAACCATATACAAAGATAGCTGAGATATGACTGGTTTCTAAATAAAAGCGGGAGAATAAACCTGTGCTGAAAAATCTAACATGATCATGCTTTTTTCTATTATTCAGTAGATAGAGAAAATGCATTGACAGAAACATGTGGTTTAACAAGGAAAACAACTTTCTCTGTACTTTTTGACTTAATCAGTCAAAAACATCAGCACCACCGGGCATGGAATTGCTCTTGCGTACTGAGTTGTTCTATTTATAGTAATTTCTAATTTTTGTGCAATTTACTTGCAATAGGAAATACACTAGCAATGCATTGAGAAATCAATATCTAACATTAACTTGGCTCTTTTTCAGTGCACGATTCTGCTCTAAAAGCCAATGGGAAACCTGTGCACAAAATTTACACTGTATCATTCCCCAAGGCAAAAGCCAAGAGTGCTCCAGATTAGAACTCTAAAGAATTTAGGGCACAGGCTAAATATTTCTCAGATTGCACAGAATTTAAGTGACCCATCATTTAGATTCTCTTTATACCAGTTTTCACCACCTATTTCCAGCAGGCTCAAGGATTTGCCTGCTCGACATTTCCCTGACTGGCCTCTGTTACTAAAACATCTTTTAGTTTTCCACCTACAATATAATTTAATTTTCATTCTTGATTGCAGATATTGTTTACTTTTTTCAAATCAAGTCTTCCAAAAAAAATCTCATTTAACAACTGTCTTCAGAGGATATATTACATTTTAAAGCTAACAAAGGGTATTCCATTTCATTAATCTATCAATTCACCAATCAGCCCTTCTTTCTGAACTTACTTTATCTATGTTACCATGTACCTGTGCACATTATCTTTCCTCTGTGCCATTTTCTTTACTTCACTCTCATATTCCAAAACAGGTTTCATTTCTTATGTTTTCTCCACGCACCAAAGCAAGAGCCACCACAACTGTGCTGTGACAAGTTCTTATAAGAACTGACATGCTTCTGAAAACTCAATTACTAGAGGTGCCAGCTGAACTAAATTTGATTCTGATGCCTTATTAACATCTGATACAAACTTCAGTGTTAAACCTTGTCTCAATCATGCATTAATGTCCATCTCAACATTACCTTCACAGGCTGCCTCTGATGTATGGGTATAATATCCCACGTGTAGTATTTCAGCATGAAAGACAACACAGAATCACCACCATCCAATCGCTTGCTCAAAGCATCAGCAGCTTTGTGTTCCGATCGGGTGGCTCAGGGCTTCGCCCTGTCTTGCCGTTAAAATCTCCAGGCTCAGAGATCCCACAGTTCTCTGGGCAATCTCTTACACGGCATGGCTGCCCTCCAGGGAAAAACATTTTTCTTTATATCCAGTCAGACACTCCCCTATTTCAGCTTACGGCCATTGCATCTCAGTATCCCACCATGCATGTTAGTATTGAGCCTGGCTCCCTTTTCTTGGTAATCTCCTCCTAAGTATTGTAAGGCTACACTTAGGTGCTCCCTAAACCTTCTCTTCTCCTGGCTAAACATGCTTCACAGGGTTGGGATGTGCACTAGCTGTGGGATTCAACTCACTTAAATGCCATCTTCTAAAACTTGGGTGTCTCAGATAGGCTTGTTGTCTAGAGTAACCTCACCAATGGACAAAGAGAGAGGCATGTTCTTAGGGGAATATCCTCTTATAAAATAGGCATGCAAGGGAGGTAGAATGAACTCCCCTCTGCAAATGTCAGAAATTTCCTGCTAATCAGACAAAGAGCCTAACTACTTAGCTAAAAGCGGGTGACTATCCAAATGGCAAATTTCAGGTGCAATGAAACTTGCTGGTAGGGACCAGGTTTGCTCTGGTCTTTGACTGCTATGTTTGTGTGGCACTGGCCAAGAAACAGCACCTCTTCATTCTTTGTTTCCTCTCTCTTAGAAGAAGAGAGTGATGACTGATCTGAGCGTTCTGCCAAGTGGCTTGATTTTCACGTATGAAAAGCAACAGATGAATAGAAAGGGCTGAAGCCGTAGGAGAATGAATTACTGGGCAGAAAACATAATCTTTTTAAGTGGCACACCCCAGTGGTAACAAGATGTAACATTCTTTTTATTTTTCAGTTATTGTTTCTGGTTGGTAAATAGAGGAAGCATCCCTAAAAAAACCAGGCCCCGTAAAGGGAGATACGGAGATTGCTGCCTGGGAAATGCCTGTTCTGCACAGAGAGCTGGCCTACAGAAACCTTTCCCTGTTATGAAGTTATTCTGAAAACATATATAAAAACAGAAGAAAGCTGGCACCTCCTTAATCTTATCTTTGTAATTGCACCTATTATGGCTCAGGACACACCTTCATTTAAATACAAGTAAAGTTCCAAATCTTTCTGAATCAATCTGTTTTTTTATTTAAGTGTTGTGAGAAAATGATTCAACACTCTAATTACCTCTGGCCATGATTGATTGTGTTTGTTTACATGGTAGGTTATGAACAAAACATTATCTGGAATTGAACTCTACCTTTAAGCACAGTTTAGATTATTGCAGCAATATACCAAATATAATGTCATAAATGTGCAGCAGGTGGCTACTTAATAACAGTTAGTAATATTCAGCATTCATTCTAAAGAGTGCATTTAGGACCAAATTAGCTGTCTTGCATGAGTGATTAATTTGACTGATAGTGCATTGTATGACATGACTAATAAGCATTATGCAGTTTTATTAAGCAATAACTCACAGCTACATGGTGACGTCAATCTTTATCTTTGAAATACTATTTTAGAAAAGGAGTGAATGGTCTTTGCTTCTTTCAGGGTGATGTATTCCATTCCAGGAGCAGTGAAGTACTCCTCAGTGACTAAATTCTCCATCTGGTATAGCCCAAAGCCATTATGCTCTCTTCTTGCCAGCTTAAAATGACAATATAATCGGCTACTCCAGATTTATAACACTGTCTGTCTGTTTGAATGTCATGCAGTAATACCATATTTGATCAAGCCCCTAACTGCAAGTAATATTTTAGATTTCTGTGTATAAAACTGTACTAATTTTGAGGAAAACATTTTAGAAAGATGGAAAATGAGGGAGGCCATATTTCTGAGTATGCTCAGAACGGAACCGTGGAAGCATTAAAACCTTTCAGCAAGCCAGTCTCCCACATGTCTCTCTTCATGTTCTCAAACCAAAAAGCGTTGAAGTCGGTGATGTGGCAGACACTGGGATACAGAGCCATTGGCATGCAGTTCACAGAAATTTTTTGAAATGGATGAGAAGGGGCTTACAGGGATTGGGGAAGGGGGGAAATTTGGGGAAGCCAGGTCCTCCTGCCCTACTGCAGTGCCTTCAGACTCCTGCTGCAAGATACTGAGTGATCTTGTAGTTTATAATACCAGCAGCAGGATTGTCACTAGACTAATATTCATACATATCCCTTTCACCATGTGCTTCCCATCACCTGTGGTCATCTCCTTCCAGTCTTGCTTCAGCTGAGGACCTAGCTGATACAAGCAGGTGTCCGTGAGAAGTTGCAAAGGCCTGTGGCTGCCATGGGACTCAGGCAAATTTAGGTCTCAAATGAAAAGATTTGGGTTTTTCTCCTTTTAGATAGAAGATACTCTCTTGTGCTGTTTGTTCAGTGCACTGTATGATAATGCACTGAGCCATGCCTGAAGAGCAGCAAAAGGGTAGGTAGGTGGGATGTACTGCATGGTGGTGGATTTCTGGAGGGGTTGTTTTTTTAAGAAAAGTACAGTTGGAAATGGAAATGCCTGCCTGCAAGATAAAAATAAAATAAAATGTGGTTTTATAGAGTTAAGGAAAAGAAACCCTAAAAAATACATTTTGTAACATTTAAAAAACTGAAACACCATCTTCAGAAAAAATCAGAATTCTCTCACAGAATCAACTAGTGGCGTACTGTGGGTCCTACTGGGGAGCCAAGAATATATCCTCCCAGATAGTGTAAAACTCATACTGCTAGGCAAGAATGATTGATTAGTTTATAAACAGACAGATGGGAACACAAGTGGGAAGAAGAGGAAGATATGTCTCATTAGTTGCATGTGTTACTCAGTTTTAGTGTGAAAATCATCTAAATATAGCCTGAGGATTGTTCTGTTTCTTAACCATAAGTTTTTTTCATGGTGGACCTCTTTCTGCATTCTACTTCTACATACCTTGTTTCACCAGCATATTTCCTTGTGTTAGATACAGAATGTCGATCTTTTGGATCAAATCCAATTAGTTTTGTATGGTTAGCTGAATTAAGGCCCTTTGATGACAGACAACTCTTGTATGCTAAACTGTTTGCCGTGAAACACTATGGACCTGCTCTGTAAACACCAGCTTGATGCATCTGATTTTTTTATTGCATCCAGCAGCTCCCACATTTACAGCAAGTCTATACCCCAATTCTTGACACCCTCAATAAGAATAAGGAAAATACCAAGATCTCTGGGATAAGTCTTTTAGAGGATTTTATTGTTTAGATGTGAGTACTTATGACACCTAGTGGTTCTGACAGAAAAATGCACATATTTGAGAGGAAGAGGAAGTTGGGGGTGGGTTGAGGAAAGGAAAGAAAGATTCAGTATCACCTACTGGAAGATAGTTACTACAATAACCTGAGAAAACACACAGCTGAGCAAATTCTTTCCCTGGGGATGTGACACACCAGTCTGAGGCAACCACTCTTTGTAACCCATCACGTAAGCAATGGAGGAGTTCAGATGTATGAAACACTTCTGGGGTGGGGTGGGATGAGGTGATTATAGGTGTTTGGGTAAAGTGGTCAGGCAATTGCCCAAATCCTCTTTGTTAAACAGGAGGTGAGCACAGGCTCTGTGAGTGATAGCATCAATCCGGCATCAAAAGAACAACTTAAAGGCACACTTGGGATGGAGCAAGACTATTGATTCAGGCAATTCCACTACGTTAAGAAAAAAAAGGAAAATGTTATAAACAGCTCATTGTTGGCTCTTTAGAAAGTCATCCTTTAAATCTGACACTTTCACAATGTCCCATCACCCAAGACTTTCTCTATATTCAACAGAAAACTGTGGATGTTTCCCAAGGCAGAGACTCAGATCTTAGGTGGACTGAACCACTCTGAGAAGCCTGTTTTAATACCCTAACAAGATCCCTTGGGTTGTATGAACTTTGTAAAAATAAAAGATCGAGAGCAGACACCCACCTGATGCATAGCTAGGCAACTGGGGGCCATGGTCAGATGCAGTGACTAGGCAGCGTAAGCTCTGCCAGCTGACTGGGAGCCTGCACCTAGAAAGGCACAACCTGTTTGCTGTTGCAGGGCATAGGTCTTCATCAGCTAAGCTAGTGACCCAAGTGCGCAAAATCTCAAGAGCTTCCTGTGTTGGACGCTCTTGGGATAAAAACGCTTTTGATGGTAGAGATAACAACACGCAATGGCTTTTAGCAGTCTCGAAAAGAAATCAAAACAATGGAGTGCAACATTATGCAAAACTCCCTCAGAGACAGGTATTCACAATTAATTGATAATAGTGCCTATTTCTATGCAGTTGTCCATTAACACAAAATACCCAACTGAAGGTCTTTAACACGGATAACATAAAAAATAATTGAGTTCATAACAAACAATTTTGCACAGCTAGAGAACAGAACTATTAAAACACGGCTTATAAACATGCAGTTACAGACGTATACATACGCATGGCTTGTATATACTTGGTATGACTCATGAAATGGAGTTCATGGTGTGACTCACAACTGCTGTGAGGTTGGTTGGGTGATTGGTATGCTCTGTACCTCCTACTGTATCACGGCTTCTAGTGTTATAGTGCTCCACTGTGTATCTCTGGAAGGCAATGAAGTATGTTTGAGTGGATTTGGCATTTTACTCCTCAATCTCTGCCACATGACATTTCCAGGTCGCTGCCTTGGCAGGAGCAAAGCACCTCAGCTGGGTGCTTCAGGTTAGGTTGGGTGAGATGGGTCTTACCCCACAGTGTGCCACAGTTGTTCTAACTCCTGTCAGATGCTATTGCTAGGTTTGTCCAATGAAGGGATAAAGCTCCAATCACAGTAACTGCATGATTTAAGTGTCTAGAAGAAGTATGCGAACAACAGATCCTGTATCACTTCCAAAGCTGCTCTCAAACTTTGCAAATGATCATTTTGCTTGGAATGCTTAGTTGTAGTTGCTTGCCTAAGGGACCATTGTTAGGTGTCTCTTTGCAGATGGTTATAAGAGAAATAAATATATTTTGTGAGAGTGCTGCTACTACAATGACAGGAAGAAAAATTATCTCCCCAAGTAACCAAGGTGTAAGCTGTATGCCGTCAGAGATAGGAGTAAATACTTCTCATATGGAAAAGTAATAAATCTGATAGTGGGAGTGAAACTATTCAGAATTTGCTGAAGGATAATCTCTGTTTCTTCATCCCAACCCTAAACAGCATAACTGCAGTTAAAAATGGAAACTGGATTGATTCATTCCACTTAGTACCATACTCCTATTTTCCCACGTGAACCCTCAGGCTTGCAGGGAAGCCAAGAAACTACGACCTATTGGGTCAGCAGAGAAGCAGAGTCCCTTCATAGGGCACAGCACCACCAGTGACCAGGGCAACCTCAGCGTGATATATCCCAAGTCTGACTAAACTCTGCCTTATATTAACCCAGAGTAAACACAACCTGGAGAAACAATCAGTTTGATAGTAAAACCTTATCAGTGCCTGCTCATTGTCAACAACACAGCAGAATACCAGACGGCATTGTCTTGCATGCACAGGCAGAGCCTGTAGGAAAGGTGGAAGCAAAGCCATGGGGTGAAAAACTCTTAAGAGATGAAGTTGTGTCGTGGTTTAACCCCAGCCAGCAACTAAGCACCACGCAGACGCTCGCTCACTCCCCACCAGTGGGATAGGGGAGAGAATCAGAAGGGTAAAAGTGAGAAAAGTCATGGGTTGAGATAAAGACGGTTTAACAGGTAAAGCAAAAGCCGCGCACACAAGCAAAGCAAAGCAAGGAATTCATTCACTGTTTCCCATGGGCAGGCAGGTGTTCAGCCATCCCCAGGGAAACAGGGCTCCATCATGTGTAATGCTTACGTGGGAAGACAAAGACCATCACTCCAAACATCGCCTCCTTCCTTCTTCTTCCCCCACCTTTATACGCTGAGCATGACATCATATGGTATGGAATATCCCTGTGGTCAGCCTGGGTCAGCTGTCCCAGCTGTGTCGCCTCCCAACTTCTTGTGCACCCCCAGCCTTCTTGCTGATGAGGTAGTGTGAGAGGCAGCAAAGGCCTTGGCTCTGTGTAAGCACTGCTCAGCACTAACTAAAACATCTCTGTATTATCAACACTGTTTTCAGCACAAATACAAACCATAGCCCCGTACTAGCTACTATGAAGAAAATTAACTCTATCCCAGCCAAAACCAGTGCAAGTTGCCAAGAAAGCAATTGACCACTTGTGAAGAAGAATAAGAAGAAAAAGACCTTAATCAGGACGTCGGCACCCACATGAACTTACGAGATAGAGGGCAGAGACGAATTTTGCAATAAAGGAAGAGACCTTTAATTTTTCTTCAATATTTGAAAAATACTGCTAAGGAAGGATGTGGAATCTCCATTAGTGAAATGTTTTAAAAATAGCTCAACTGTTATTTCTCAGGGACAACACAGACATCATTGATTCAGCTTTGGGACAGAAGATAAATGACTTGTGAAAGATCCCTCCTGCTCCACTTTGTGTTATTTTTCCATTATACACTTCTTTTAGATATAAGTAGAATAGTAATGAAGACTAGTGCTTACAGTAACACCATCATGTCTCCCTTGCAATCTCAAATATGTATTGTAAAAATGAAAGAAAGAAAGAAAGAAAGAAAGAA
>NW_010524126.1:0-1076 GCF_000687285.1 Phaethon lepturus
CTCGGAAATATCATGAATATGCAAACAATTGTAATGAATAGGGATGTATGTACTCTATATAATTTAGATGCTGGTGACACGAGGCACGCATGTTAGGAGGAGATATCCCCCATGCGTCCAGCACTGTAATAAAGATGTCTATTTAATAACACTTTGATGTTATGGAGTCTAAACTTCTTTGAATCAGCATAACGTCCACAGATCCAATAATGACCTTTCAATGCCCGGGTGTCACTTTCAAACGGGCCTGTGGAGGTTCGTGGTACTTGGAAATATGTGATATTATCTACTCCTAAAGGATGGTTTGACGAACCATTTACCAACAACTTGTGCCCTGGGTCTCGATCCCCTGACACCTTTTGCTATTTCCATCACTAGTTCACTACCAAATTTGATTTCTGTAAGGGGGCTGAGAATATGTCTTACCCATAAATTTACAGTCCCAGGCACCGAAATCAAGGCGCCAAAATCAAGTAACATTCAAATGGATATCAATCAGATTGGTTAGTGTTGCACCAAAAGTTAGAAAATTGTTTCCTGTGCCCTGTTTGATTTACCCAGGCCCAGCCCAGCCAACAAGGTACAAAAGATTCATCAATAGAGTTAAACAATGTACAATATCGTGACCTATTTCCAGATTGTAAACAATTGATAGACTTAGAGCCAGCAATGAGGCAATGTTTTCCATATGTATAGGTCCAGTTGCATTTGCTATTCCCTACAAAAACACCACCCTCCCGTGTTCGATTTAGACAGTATTCACCCTCGGTGCAAAAACACCCACCTCCTGTGTTCGATTTAGACAATACCCAGCAATCAGTAAGGTTAAAGACATAGGCCACTTGTTGGCCTAAAACAATAAATTCATTTTGCCACAATGAGTCAGAGAGAGGGGAGCAAGAGCTTCCCTGGACACTAAAGACTGTGATAATGGTCGACCAAAACATCGTTTATGATCAGACACCCTATGAATATTAACAAAGCAATCACCAACAAAACCACACAGAAAATCAACAGCTTCATGTATTCTGGTCAAGCATTGGAACAGGCTGCCCGAGGTGGTGGAGGAGTGGACA
>NW_010524127.1:0-21905 GCF_000687285.1 Phaethon lepturus
CCATTCCCCAACCCCCTGTGCTGCTCGGGGGTGAGGTGGTAGAGAAATTGGGAGCCCAGGAAGAAGTGAGGGATGGGAGAAAGTGTTTTAAGATTTTGTTTTAGTTCTCATTATCCTACTCTGATTTTGATTGGCAAGAAATTAAACTAATTTCCCCAAGTCAGGTCTGTGTTGCCTGTGATGGTAAATCTCTTGCTGCTGTTGAGCTTTTTGTTACATTTTGTCTCCCCTGTCCAGCTGAGGAGGGGAGTCATAGAGTGGCCTTTGTGGGCACCTGGTGTCCAGCCAACGTCAACCCACCGCATGTATATTGTCCATACAGGTGTGCTTTGTATACAGTCTTGAAGAAGAGATGTGATGTATGGTTCTGTGACTGCTGAGCAACCAAGATTATGCTCCTTTCCTGTGATGTGTTTTATATGCGGGGGTGACATGGACTGGGCGTTTTTTCCAAGACTGCAGATACTTCTGTATGTTGGATTAATGTGCTTGACATCTCAAGTACGATTTTAACACACATTTGTCACAAGGAAGGGCATTGCTATAGTGATGTGTCAGCAGTTTATGGGGAGAGCAAGGACCTGTCAGCCTTGCTGGGAAACAGGTTAGAGCTAGCTTTAGTGGGAATGGGGCAGAGAAGAGCTAAGCAACTATGGCCACGTCAGTGAACCAGGGCTGTGTATGTTACACCAGTACAGGAATAATGATGAAAGGAGCAGCCCCTGTTTCCTTAGTGAACCTCTGGTTAATGATCTTCAGAAATCACCTTTCATTCATCGTCTTTTACATCTCCACCTTATCCCTTCAAAATATGTTGGTTCACAACAGCTGACTCTGAAAGGATCCAGCAGTCTATTCAGTTTACCTAGAAGAAGGCTAAAACCTTAATTAGAGTGAGCAGCAGACTGATTGTAGGTAGCCCTTCAATCTAGCAGAGAAAGGTATAACAAGATCCAAGACTTGCAGCCTGACACTAGAAGATTTCAGGCAAGAAATGAAGTACATTTTTTATTTGTTTATTTATTTTAATCAGTAGCTCCCAGAAGCTTTTTTTGTAAGTAAAAATATTTCTTTTAGCCTTAAAATGGCGAGCTTTGATATTGTGCACTTAGTTACATTGAATAAGTCACTCTTTTCTTCTCCTTGGATTTAATTGTAGATCGTTTTTTGTACTATATTTAAAATATATTGTATCAGAATTTAAAGTCTGTCACAATGTCCTACATTCTAAACTCTTCATATTCAGATTTGCCAGTACATTCTCCTGCCTCAACTATTTGTTTATTGATATTAATTTTAAAAATGTACACACAGCTGCCAAGTAGAAGTACTGGTAAGCGTGCTCTGGGATATGGATAAATAAGATAGAGGCAACAGAACATAGTTCTTTGGATAAATACATACTTGAGAGTGTGAAGTGGCTTTAATTAGAAAACTGTGATCAGAGGACACTGGAAGAGATATGGCATTGCATAGGTAAAGATGAAGAGGCACTGAGGGGTAATGCCACAAAACAATGGTGGCTGGTAGTACTCTACTTGATTAAGGGTTTTGAGATCACGTAGTTAGTGTGGAGAAGTTAATGTGTCCCTCAGGGTTCCATATTGGGACCAGGACTGTTTAATATCTTCATCAATGACACAGACAGTGGGATCAAGTGCACCCTCAGCAAGTTTGCAGATGACACCAAGCTGAGTGATGCAGTTGGCACGCCCAAGGGATGGGATGCCATCTAGAGGGACCTGGACAAGCTCGAGGAATGGGCCCATGTGAACCTCATGAGGTTCAACAAGGCCAAGTGCAGGGTCCTGCACCTGGGTTGGGGCAACCCCTGGTATCAATCCAGGCTGGGGGATGAAGGGATTGAGAGCAGCCCTGCCGAGAAGGACTTGGGGGTACTGGTGGATGAAAAGCTGGATATGAGCCGGCAATATGCACTCACAACCCAGAAGGCCGACTGTATCTTGGGCTGCATCAAAATCAGCATGGCCAGCAGGTTGAGGGAGGGGATTCTGCCCTTCTACTCCACCCTGGGGAGACCCCACCTGGAGTCCTGCGTCCACCTCTGGAGCCTTCAGCACGGGAAAGACATGGACCTGTTGGAGTGGGTCCAGAGGAGGGTCACCAAAATGATCAGAGGGATGGAACAGCTCTGCTGTGAGGACAGGCTGAGAGATTTGGGATTCTTCATCCTGGAGAGGAAAAGGCTTTGGGGAGACCTTATTGCAGTTTTCCAGTACTTCAAGGGGGCTTGTAAGAAAGATGGGGACAGACTTTTTAGCAGGGCCTGTTGTGATAGGGTGAGGGGTAATGTTTTTAAACTAAAAGAGGGCAGATTTAGACTAGATCTAAGGAAGACATTTTTCACAATGAGGGTGGTGAAACACTGGCACAGGTTGCCCAGAGAGGTGGTAGATGCCCCATCCCTGGAAACATTCCAGATCAGGTTGGACGGGGCTCTGAGCAACCTTATCTAGTTGAAGATGTCCCTTCATCTCCCTGCAGGGGAATTGGACTAGATGACCTTTAAAAGCCCCTTCCAACCCACACTATTCTATGATTCTATGATTTTTTGATTCTGTGATTCTCAGTGTAGTGTAGAAGAGGTAAGAACAGAGGTTTGCCCTACAGCCATGGCTACCAAAGCAATGCAAGTGGCTCAAATAGTTCTAATAATGTTTCCATTCACCTTTTCCAGCAGCAGAGCACATCACTGCCCCTCAGTCAGCCATAGGACTATTGTGCATTCTGCATGCCATGGCTTCTGCCAGATTCTTGCTCACATATGCTCTAAGAGAAATCTTGAGCCTCGGTAGTATGCTGGCTCTCTGCTAATTAGAATGATCCATCTTCCTGCCTCCTTTCTTGTTTTCCTTATGCAAAATTTAACTCCTGTTGGAGTCTGTAATGGAACATCCCAGAGTAGGAGTTCATACAGATGTTTGGGAGGACGTAATCCCTTGGGACTGATTGTCTACTTGCTGTACGTAGAGATCTACCTGCTGGCTGTGCTTCAGTATATCATGTTATATCTAGATATCGAAGTATATCATGGTATAACTATATCGTTCATGTATATCAGTTAAGTATATCATCATGGTATTGCATCTAGGAATATCATGCTACAGATATATTTTAGTCTTTAATCTCAAGGCTCTGAAACGAGCTCCTTTCAGAGCAGTGATGCTGGAAAAGATTGACTAATGGTCTGGCAATTCCTAATTTCTCCTTTTTAAAATTCTTCAAATTTAAATTAAATGTTTTCTAACAGACATTCGCCAATGTTATTTTTTTATCCTATTAAAATGCACATTCAAGTGTCCTGTTATCTAATAAGTTTGCTAATCTTCTAGGAAAATCATATTTGAATGCAATATATTTTCTGTTTCATAAAGCTATGAAGAGGTGCTCTGCTGTAGCATAGCAGTCTCTTACAGCCTGCCACCCCCAGAAATAAGTGATGAGCTCACAAGGTTCTCACTTTTCCTAAGTCATTTATCCAAACCAATATGTAGGTTTTAAAAGAAATGTTATAGCTGGTAGGGTTAAAATTGTATGAGCTTCATATAACTCACTTTTCATAAGAGGCACAAAGCTCTCTGTTATGCAGATCTGTGTCTGTGCCAGTGATGTACTGCATATCTCATGTACCACTGTTTGTTCCCACCTTCATTCCTACATTCATATAAGCTGTTTTATATGGGAATAGGAATCTCCAGGTGTGATGTCTAATGTGTATTATGGTAGGAAGAAGCAATTGAAGACATACTGAGGGTATAAAGGGATGGCTGCTGCATTTAGAGACACATTTGTGCTCACCCTGCGGCAGCTAACAGAAAATAATAGCAATGGCACCTATGTTTTTTCCAGTGCTCTTTGAGTGCAAAGCACTTTGCAAAGGTGGATAGCAAAGCTATAACAGAAACTGCAGCCACTCTTGGCCTCAGTGACTTGTCCACCTAGGAAACCACTAACGGTGCAGTTCTGTGCCATGAGCTAATCCTGTCCTTTGAGATCACTGTAGGGGATTTGCTGTATTTCATCTGGAAGAAAACAGTAGGTGGGAAAAAAGAGTAAAACATGAAAGATGAGAGAACTGAAGTGGTCAGTTGTAACTAACTGGTTCATGTAGATTTTTAAGGACAGCCCAGCTGAGTAGTACCACTTATATGACAGTTTGAGCAAGCACCAAACCTAGATACCGTGGTGAAATTACGCAGGTGATGAGAAAAGTGTTACTCTGCTGTGGAAAGTGGGTGCGTGATTGGGGTGTTTCAGGAGGTGCTTTTCCCAGAGCACAGTAGATGTTGGCTTTGTGTAGTTACCAGGTGCCTGGTTACTTGGAAAATTCAGATCTGGTTGGAGAGGAGACGGGACCTAATTTACCAGACCTTCCTGGGAAGAGGATGTACCAGCTTTACCAAAGCCTCCACTGCTGCCTGGACAACTTGGGACATCTAATTTCTTATTTTTGTCTGATTGATGATGTTTGATTGTCCTGACAAATAATTGCAGGCATTGGATTATCATCCCACTTGAGACTACTGCAGCCCAAAGACAGGCAAGCAATTGCTAATGAATAATGCATAGTTAAATGTAATATGCCTTTCCAAACCAGTGAAATTTTTCCTTCTTTCTTTTTTTTTCTTGAATGTTGCAAGTTTCAACTCCAAACGCTGCAGGCAGTTCAAATAGGCATACTCCAGGCTGTGGAATCTTTTCACCAAGAGAGAGCTTTCATATGAAAGTAAAAGAGAAAACAGGAACTAATTTTTTTCAGGAGATAATTTTTTTTCTGTTTGGCTTTTTAATTACAATTATTTTTTCTGGTCTTATTTTGTAGATAAAACTCCTCACTGCCTTTTTCATAGATAAAAAAATGCAAGATTAAAATATATTTGCATACATCCTCTGTGATATCTTTTTATTCCTGTTTGAGTTGACATATGATTTCATCTTGCATATTTTGCACTGTCATTCATTGCTTCCAGCAGTCTGCGAGGTAGTGCACAGTCACTGATTCCTCATGTCTTTTCTGAGACTTCCACTGATGACAAAATTTCATTAGATGTGGTGATTTAATTTTCTTAAAAGCTTTTGCTTGCAAATGTTTGATTTCCATCCTATTTCATGTTTTTCTCTTCCTTACTTCAAGGTGGGTGTGAACACGAGTCATCTTCCCTTTCACCCTGGTGTGCAACGGGATGCAGTCAGCAGTGTCTCTACGGCAGGTTAAGGGAGGAAGGGCACGTGCACAATGCTCAGCATCCTTCCCCATGGTCTGGAAAAATCTCTCCCTATACACATTGCACTGTAGGGATTAAAGGAGAGAGTCTGGCCTCCACAGCCTCCCATGTCAAGTTTCTTTTCAGGTGCCTTCACTGTTGTACAAAGCTTTCCACAAAGCAGCAGCTTATTTTATGAAGCAGGACCAGAGGGAGCAAAGGGAGGGGAAGGGGCTTTCTAGGACTTTATTCTCTTCTGCAGAATAGGAAGCTGTTGCTGTGAGTGCTTATGTCAATGAAGCATTGAATTTGCTGTCTCCCTGGGTTCAGATCATTAGCTATGGTGTTATCATAGGTGTGCAGGTTCATCTAGGCCTGTTTCAATTCTCTGGGGATTTGAAACATGGGAGAAAAGCCCAATCCCTCAATGACCTCTTCCTTTAGACCTCAATGACTGCCTCCCCTTGGAGCACCAGGATCTGTTTTTCATACTGCATGTTATTGTGCTTTTAATAAGAGGACAAAGAATCTCAGTCGTGGTTAAAGAAGGAGGTCTTTGCACAGCAGAGATTTTGGAAGGTGCTGAGCAGAGCTTGCTGGCTTGTAAAATTGTGCACCTTTTTTTTATAAACTTGCTACTGAGTGTGATGGATTATTTTTCTTTTTAATGATTGCATCCAGGATGAAAATGATGGCTGGAGGGCTTGGATGTGGTGGTAAAGGTAACTCACATTTAAAGTAGGATCACACTTCAGGAAAAAAGTCTGAAGAGAGGAGGAAAGCTGCAAAACCAAAGAACAGCAAAGTGCATATCTGTATCAGGCATAATTTCCTGGAAAGGGGAAAGGGAGGGGTAGGTACAGCAAACCGTTCCTAGGGCAGAAATCTTTCCTAATGGCAGTAGCAGAAGTGCTGTAGTCTTGATTCTTGACAGTTGTAAATAGATACAGCTCTGGAGATAAACAAACAAAAGCCTCTTGAAGCTATAGTAGTTTATAACATTCAAAAACAGGTTCTCAGTGGTTCAAGAAACCCTGAAAGTGAAACTTGCATTTTATTAACAATAATAACCTTTCCTAAGTAAGGTTTCTAGCTAGAAAACCACTTCAAATTATGTGTTTCAAGAACAGTCTTCTTATATCCAGCATGGTCATGTTCTGTTATTTGCAGGGGACATATTGTACATTATGATCTAAATCTATAGTGAATGACTTCACACACTACTGCGTGCAACTGCTTTTTGAAAAAAACACTCTGAGTGCTTGATGGGGCTTGATTGTCTTTCTGAGCGTAAGCATCAGCCAAGCCAATAAAAGCAATCTTTAAGTACAGAAATCAGCTACTTGAAACAGTAGGGATGAGTCTGCTGTCACCTGATTGTTGGAACTGACCACTACTGAAATAAAATAACTTTTATTTTTCACAGGACAGTTCTGAAACAATTAACAAACATGTGTAGGAAATGGTATTAAGTATAGAATGTCATAAAACTTAGAAGGTCAATATATTCCCAGCAAGAGAACTGGCAAAAGTAACATGGAGAGCATCAAGGCTGTCAGAACAGAGGAAGGTTGGAACCATCTAGTACTGATAATATAGGATACTTTGCGCACTGTAGTGAAAAACTTGTTAGGTGAGATTATTAGACTATATTATGGTATTATTTACACCGAATTTAGCGTAATATTATTTACAGCTGGTGTATTTTTCTTTGATTTATGTTGATATAAACTAGGACAAAAGTTGGCATAGAACCGCTTAGAACAAGTCTTTAAATTAAACCACAGTATCTTGTCTTTGTTTCTTTTTTCCAGCATTGATTTGTAACTCTCTGTATGCTCATCTAACATGGACCCTCATCTTCTTCATGAGTCTTGTGTTCTTCCCAATACACTCATGGAAGAATTATTCCCAGGACAGTAGAGGTTGATGTATTATTTCCATAATAGATAGCAAAAATAATCTCCAATTAAGTGAGTTATGATGTTGCAAGTAAGGTATTAAGAAACACTAAAATAATTTGGTGGTTAGAGAGTGGTGCAGAAGCATTTGCTGGGTATTTAAGTTATGTTATTTCTATATGTACAACTGTTGCGCAATCTATGGGCCATTGGACTTGGGTAATGATGTATATATGCCTGCTGCCATAGAAATTAACTAGACTGCAGACTCAGATATGGATCAAACCTTCATCCTTCGATCAGGCAGTGAGACTAGAGTAGAAATGCTAGCCTGATTTTTCCTACCAGCTGAGAAAACTGCTGTTTGCATTTAGGAACATATTTCTCTCAGGGACAAACACTATCGCTATTCTGGAAGGCAGAGGTGCATCTACTGAGTGTACATTAACACAGGAGCTTGTGAAGCCCTACAGCCAGTGGAAGCATATGTGATACTCAACATGACTTTCCACCACCATGCGTATTGGTCAGAGGAAAGTTATTAAATATCTGATTCCAGAACCTCTTCATTTTTCTTATAAAAGGTATATAGTCTTTAATCTTCCCTTTTTACAACGAGATATCATGATGTCTGTTTTTCTTCAGGTTCATAATCATGTGGTGTGGTAAATTCTTCATTTTTCAGCTGCAGTAATACCTTTAGTGAGAAGCTTTTAGAATGGATACGTGTGATCTGGTGGGCCAGAAGTGTCAACGTCAACAGGTGAACTTGCCTTAACTGTGGAAATTTAATGTGAGTCATACCAGACAAAGTGAAATGCTAGGGACTTAATTCTGTAAACTGGCCTGGTCAGATCATTATGTAAAGAAGGAAAATAGGTAAAAGTGAGCAGGAACTAATTTTTTGTTTATGGATTGTTTATGAACACGTCATTGGCCTCAATTTCAATACAAAATGATTTGTTGAATATTGGGCTCTACCCAGAGGCAGCTAATAACTGGATTCTGATTTTCTTAGTGTGTGTTTTAGGTTATCAAGTGGCATCTCAAACTTTTTCTCCTCAGTCCCTAATTAAAAGAAATACAATTTTTAGTATACAAATTCAGTACTTTTGTAGCCTATATTATCATAGACTCAAAGTTCAAACTTTCTTTGAATATTAACTTACTCCATTTTTCAGTCCTAAAATAGCTAGAATATTTGTAGCAGATAAACAGAGAGACAGGCACCCAGAGCAAATTCATTTAGTGTCTCATGGCAAGGCTACTAGAGGAAATGGCAGTCTTTCATATCCACCTTGATGGGCTTTGATTAGGCCCTTCAGGAACTTACTTCTGTAGGATTCATTCAGTTCTGTAATTTTTATTTCAGTTTAATAAACAGATTGAGAGGGTCAGAATTCACACATCACCCACAAAACATCTAATTCAGCTGTTTCTAGAACCTGCTGCAGAGCTTTTGCTTTCATCTTTGCCGTTGCATTTGAATACTTTTAAAATGTTAGTGCCACCTTCTATGGCACTAAGAATTTTGCAGTAAGCAAAATGTCAGAGAGTAGGTATGCGAATTCTGTCATGGACTTGCTTTCATGCCACTGATGTAGGTGAGTTGACTCTTCCTGTGTCAACCATAGTTTTTCTTTCAATTAGTAAGATGGTTAACTATCAGAGCGTATAATCCCCAAATTTAATTTCTTTCATGTGGCTCATTGCCTCTTTTATCTGCTAATTACAAAGGTTAAGCAAAGTTATTGTTGATGAAATGAAGCCACTGCATTTCCTTCTGCCATATCAGAGAAGTGTCCCCCAAATTAATTTATGTTTTATATTAATTTACATTAGCATAGTGTACAAACTCATTTCTCACCAACAAACCAAACCCTATGATCCTTCCTGGAGCTGGAAAACTGTTTGTGGTGAACAGGTCTGAGGCAACAGCTTGCTTTGATCTGTCCATCCCCCTATGCAGATTTTAATATTAAGCTACTCACAGCTGTATTTGCAGAAACCTTGACTTTTTTGACAAAGGCTTTCCTCACCCAAGTAATGATTTTTGCAAAATATTGTCATGTATTTGCCAGCCCAGTAGTTTCCTTAGCTGTGTTTCTTACATGGTGTTCAGAATTCATCACTTGCATTGAGTTGCTGGTGAGTTAAGTAATTTAAACCACCCCTAGTTAAGTGATTCCCAGGGACCTTTCACAAATACATCTCAACTCTTTATTCCTGAAACCCACTGACATTTGGACCCCTGGCAGACAGAGGTTGCCATCTCTCCTGCTGACTGTTTTTTCCATCCATCTGTACCACGGGTGTTTGTGTCTCTCATTCCTTATCTAACACTTTGGCTCTAAATTACTGGAGTAGTGACCATCTTTCTCTTTTTCACTGAAGACCTAGAAAAGAAGAGTCCCAAGGCTACTAGGTGCCAGATGATTTCATGCAAACATTAATCTATTAAGTACTATACAAAAAGCAGACAAAAGTTAGTGATATATATATGCCAGCTCAGAAACAAAATAATTTGTATTAAATATAACAGCTTTTATGCATTTTCCAATCAATTCAGATTGCTCTACAGTTGTAGTATTGGATTATTCACTCTTAAACTGTAGACAGGTACCCTTTAAATAACATAGAAAAAAAATCTGAATGGAATCAAATAAGTAAGAGACAAAGAAAGATCCATAATGGAATCAATTATTTCAATTAACACCTATCTTGCTCAGACAGTGTTGTTGACAGAAGCAGGGCTGGGAAGTTACAGTGTTGTGTGTCAGCCAAGCAGGGTCAGTGGGATCCCTGCACTTTCTTGCTGGCGTTCCTGTTCTCAGCAGGAGCAGGGTTTGGTCCAGAAAGTGCTGAGAACTTTTCACTTGCCAGTCCCACAATCCTTCACAAAGTGCCGTTTTGAGGAGGCTTCCAGTTTCTGTCCTGCCTCTTTCCTCTTTTTCAGAGGACCTGAAGAAACACAGCCGTGCATGGCATGAGGGGCAGCTGTACAACATCTTGGCAGCACTGAGGCTGGGAATTTACTGCCCCACCTGATGCCCCATTCTGTAGATGGGTGAACTTCTGGTATACCCAAATAAACATCGGCTAGCAAGCTGGGAAGCTCTGGTGGTTGTGCGGCCAGGTACCAGGTCATGTAACATTTGCAGTCAGGGTTTCAGAGCAACTCTGTATGTGTGTGGTATATTGTACGAGGACACCAGAGTCCTGGCTGACAGCAGATTGTAAAAAGAACCTAGTAATTCACCCATTAGGCCTTACTTTGTGGTATATTTTATCATATGGTCTTGTCATACACAGTTTCATTTTACTTGATTGCATTGATTTTTGTTGTAAATACCTCTATATTGAGTGGAGTGTATGTTATATACACTTACTTTTTTTTTCTCTGTGGTATTTCATTCTGACTTTAAAGTGCTTGGCATGAAACCAGAAGACAACACAAAACTCATAGGCAATATAATCCCAGTAAGAAAGACAAAGCTCTCTTCTTAGGAAATCTCTATTAAGGAGCTACTTTAGCCATATGGAGAAATTGTTGCTACTCCCTCAGCACAGAAATAGCAAAGCCTAATAGCTAACTGAAATGACAAATTCTTTCTATTTAGTTTTGGAGAGATATTCTGCATTGACAGTATCTCCCTGACTGCGCCATTAAAATGGAGCAGGAAATAAGAAAATCAGAGTCATAAAGAACAGTAGTGCTCATAACGGAGAACCCCGAATGTTTTGTAGAAATAGGTGTTGTTCCACTTGACTTCAGAGAGGGCTGCATTGTATTGGTTGGTGGAAGAGTGCCAGTGCACTGTATTATAAAGTTTATAAAGAAACTTGTGACCTTTTTAAATTACTACAAAACTGCAGCAGATTAACAAAATGCCTTAGCACTTACAGTGGAAAAACTTCTTAAATATTTTATGTGCCCTGACTTACAGCAGAAAATAAATCATTATTTCATGTTGTAATAAACTTTCACTTTGCTTTCTAGAAGCAACCTGCATCCAAGAAACTATACTTTTAATGGAAATATTGAGTAAAATCTAAAGAAAGTTATTAAAGCTTCATGTGAACAGCCAAACAGGGCATTGCTGACTTCCTTTCTATTTGTCTTCCTACAAAGATGATATTGTAGCAATAATAGACATAAGGCAATAATGGATATAAGCCAAGTAGAAATATGCAGAGAACCAAGGAGATCATAAATCTAATGATACTGAGGAAATTATGAGTCTGATTCTGATTTTTCTTATATTGGTGGACAAAAATCAGGAGCGTCTCCTTAGTTACCAGTGGAGTCACTTGGGAGTAAATGGTAGAAAAAGCAGTCCTTGTGTCTTGTAGGAAAAATAAAAGACTGTAAAATATCGCACATTAGTTCAAATGTGAACAGAATAAGGTATTATGCAAAATGAAGAAGGTTGTTAATCAAAATGAGCACATTTTATAAGTGAGGGTTAAGCCATATTTGAAGCATTTTGGGCTGGGTGCATAAGGCAGGGAGAGTTTACCAGCGTAATTTATTGCTTGTTTCTCCTTTCTCTAGTTGTTACTGTGATGGGTAGAGGATTATTGTTCTTAGAAGTGAACACTTCACAAATGTTCTTCATTTGACTGAACTGGAAAACTCATTTGTAAAACAGAAGAGAGGAATCTTCAGGGCTGATGCAAACAGATCAGATGTTTTCTGAAGAGGTGTTCTACAGCATGAATACTGCATATGCCTGACAGCTTAGGAGAGGGAAAATATGCACAGGGTCCTGGCCTCTTTGCCATGCTGAATCTTTTAAAATATGATGGTGTGTCACCAACCAAAGATTATCTTTGTTGCTTTGTAATTCTAATAAAGAGCTTTAGTGATTGGTTAAATTACTTGGGCCATTTCAATCAAATCACACCTGCTGTTTAATTTACAAAGCGGTTAGGATCATCCTCTAAACCCTTGGGCTTTTGAGCAAAATAAGCAAGTGTGAACGCTTTCCCTCTTCCAGGTATCATTCAGCAAATATTGCTGTAGTACAGCTTTCAGACTTTAGATCAGCAATGTGCATTTAAGTAAATCAGTTGATAGGCTTGTATATGTAAGAATGTCCTCTGACTTTCACAAGGCATGAATCTTTTTCTCTGAAGAGGTTAAGACTAAAAATGAGTGCAGTGCAGCTTTGCAGATGCGCTGTTCTGACAAGGCAATGACATTTGCGATTACCTGCTTTGTGTCATTACTTTGATGTGTCCATTCACAGCCAATGCTGTAAGATGTAAGGGAGGCCAGCTGAGACTAGTTTTACATCGGAGCCTTCAAATGATGGATTGGTAGATAAAGATCGTATTCATTTCTTTCAAATACAGTTACTCTAGGGTTGTACCGTCCACAGTTGTAATCCCTGTTGGCATACTGTACTGGAGAACTGAGCAAGTGCAGCTCTGCCATAGTCTTTCCGACAGATCAGTGTCTGTCCTGTTGTTTAACCATGACCTGGGGAAGTGCTAGCAATGTACAGACTGAACCCGAAGAGTTACCAATTCCTGAGATCTGATCTGGTGTCTAACACCCACTCAACACTAAGCTGTTGCTACTGATTCCACTCACTTTGGCTGCTTATTTGAGGTGAATGTGCGAGGGCTCTATTTCCAAACTGTCTGGGTACCCACAGCATCAGGAGCACTGAGAGGGTAATACAGGATCTGACATGTGCCTAAAACCAGGACTTGGTGTCCCTTGTAGTGTAGAGATGAGTTTCAAAATGTTATCTTACTTTTTGTATCTGTTAGTTTGCATACTTGAATGTACAATTTTTTATGATTTTTATGATTGAACTGCCAGAACAATTGGTATGTTAAGGTACAACTGTTGCTTCATGTGAAGAAATCAGTGATTAATATGCTAACATTGATTAGTATTTGTGAAGTCAGAAAGGACTGAAAATGAAATTATTTTCAAATGAGGATTGCAAAAGACTATACAATTCCAGTTACCTCTAAAGCAAGGAGACCTTCCTCCTGATGAGGAACAGAATATTATTTCCATTAACACTGGTGTTCACATTACTTATATTGTAGATAGTGAACTGTGAATAAGTGACAAAATCATCTATTTGGCATCGACTTTTAGGAGTAAAACCCTTTGGTAACTCTGACATGCAAGTGTTACATAACCCACCATGCATGGCCAAGATAAATTAGTTCAGCAAGTATTTTGGTATCTTGTTTGTTTGGAATTACTGTTCAGAAATATTAAGCTATAGTTTTCACAGAATTGGGCAATAGCATTCTTTGACTGGAGGATCGTTCCTGATGATCAAGCGTGACATATGCAGAAAAAGATTATGGTAGGCAGCAGCGATGCTGCTAATTATCCGATGTACCATAAGGCAAAGTTGCCACCTACATGTCATCCATATCTTCTCCTGTAACTTTGTTTCTAGGAGGCTCAGATATGCTTGTCTAAAGGCACACTTAGTTCAATTTTTCATTTAAAATGGATGTTACTGATTTCATACCTGACCAACAACTTAAAAACTAAAAGGCAATTTAATTATGTGATCTTACTCCGTTCTTGTGTCCATGGAGATGTAACATTTTAATTATTTTTTTTCTGGACCTTTAGGTCGAATATATTCTAAGAACAGTTGCATTTCCTCCTTCAGAAAGAATTTTACTACTCTATAAAACATGAGCATCCTGGCAAGCTTCATGAACCAGTGTGAAGGAGATGGAAGCTATTTTGTTTCAAGATGTCCTTTCACCCGTGTTGCTGTAAGTCTTGGAAGCTATGCACTTTTCACAGGCAGTGCCCACTCAGCAGGGACTTGCAGTCTAGCTGTGTTTTTACAATCAATGGTTTCACTTTCTTCTATCATGACTAATATGAAAGAAATCTGGTTTTATTTTGTATGTTAATTCTTGATTTTAAAATATAGAATTTAAAAAAAATAACTCTAACCCCACAAGACATGCAGTGTTCTACAATCTTGCCTCATTCACATTGCCCCATTCAATTCAGAAAGGTGAGAGATATCCCAGAATTCTATAAATTATGACTTCGGTGCCTTCCCTGGCAGTTTTTGAAGATATTTGTAATCGGTTAATTTTTTTCTTAAGTCAACGATACTGAAATATGGAAGGCTTTTGTGTATATGGAGGTCATTCAGAAAATAGCCTTAATTGTGTGATAGATATCTATAAAGGAAAGTATTGTTTTGCTTTGAATAAAGATATTAAAAGAATTTCAAGATGGCAACAAAAAGTGTAGAAACATAAGACATCCCAGAATTAAAACCACTCATGAAAGATTAATTTGGCTAATGTGTGCATATTTGCTGTGGTACTGTTTTAATTACTGTAATCATACCTTTTTTTTTCCTTTCAAGATATCTGCCAATTTCAACATTTATTTGGCAAGTTCTATCATTTTCATCTTTCTCTGAGAAGATTCCAGCTTCTGTGCTTAGGGGATATATTGGTCAAGAGATTTGCTGTTGGCTTTTCAGGTGGTTGTGGCTAGTGTGTTGGAAGACTCAGAATAAAGCTGTTGCATACATAAATAAGGCTGTTAAATATGAATCCCATGTATGCACTTATCTGGGCCTTTCAGCCCTCTGCTCTGAGCTGAGGACAGAACTCTGACTTCCAGAGCTGAGAGATGTCTCCCCCTTTATGGGAGCTCTGGCTGGACTGGGATATCTAGTTCTGGAAAGATCAGATTTTTTTTCTTGTAGGGTTTTTTTTTTTTTCAGCTTTCCTTTCGCTTGTGCCTCCTGGACCAGACTTTATGCTGCATTGGGTCCTGTAGTGCAAGGTCAAAGCTCTACTGTCTAAAATCAGCAACCTCTAGGGTGCTGCTTGAAGGTGTGGCATTGCCTCCACTAGTTAGATGGCATTAATACCTCCCGGTGGGAAGGACAGAATGGCAGCTTGCCTCAGTGATGTTCAGCTTCTGTTCAATAACCTGTTTTTTAGCATGCTTCCTTTGTTTATATCCCTGGTAACTGGGCATTCAATTTGGAAGTGACAAAGGCTTGTCTGATAATTTCAGGTAACTTATTCTGGAGGACAGCACACTGCCACAGCTGTATACCTCCGGTGACCTCTCAGGGCTCATTTTCTCTTGATATTAAACCAAGACATTTCAGACCCTCTGTGGCATTTTAAATGGGTCTTGGTTTGGGAAGTCAGACTGTAAATGTAAGATAACTATCATGATCGTTATACAAACAACCCCACAAAGTTCACGTTCTGCTTGGAGCAACTTAAAAACTTTCCCAGTGTTTTGAGGTATGAGGGTCTTAGAGGATCTTTTGAACTCATTTCTAATTCCTCTATATTTAAACTAATTAATTCAGCTTTAACTCGATTCATAATTAAGAACTTCTGATGCAGCTGTGTGATGCTGCATTGAATGGTCATTGACATAGCACTGGGAGAGCAGCGTGTGTTCATTGCCCATTTCAGTGGTTTTACTTGTTGTAGTTGCCTGGTTAATGTCTCTTGCTTTAGAGCTATTAGAGAGCCAAGCTACCTGGATTTTAACCTGAAAACCTCTAGTCCCAGTGCTAAAAACATAGGAAAGAAGATAACCTGCAGTAAAACACTGTGGTATGGGGTACCAGGCTTGTAAGTCAGGAGCCACAAGGACTCATTTTGCAGCCTCTGACCTGCCATGTGTCTCAGTCTGTTAGTGCAATTTCTCCTTCCACTGTGTTTCATCTGTTTTGTAAGCTTTTGAAGCAGGACATAATCTTGTTTAGCATTTGCTCAGGGTGTAGAAAAAGAGAAGCCTCAAGATAAAATATTCCTTTTCTAAGCTGCTTGAAATGGAAACAAGTATGATGGAAAAATGATGGTAACAGAAGGGCGAACACAGATAATAACTTTACTCCTGACCACTTGAGGAGGATGGGCCATTATTGCTTTTTTGATTTCTCAAGACAGCCTGGTCATTTGATGCCATACCCTTAGAGACTAATAGCTGACATCTTTCAAAGCAAAATGCAGTACGGTTGTAAAACTGATGAAAATGATTGGTTGTGAACCAATAAATTGGTTGTGAAATTTTAAATTATTTATTTATAGTCCCAATAGAGGCAAAATTATATTATTTTGTGGGTGAAATACATTCAATTGAAACCCAAGCTGTAGGGGGAGAGCTAAGCTGTTTTTCCAATTCAAATTCAACTTGGTAAATAGGTTAGGCCACAAAAGGTGGAGGAAAACATTTAAGTATCCCAGTCTGGCATATCAATGAATTTGGAGTTAACTTTGGCTTTGTTTCAAAAGGGCATTTTTCTATTTAAAACTGAACCTAAATTAAATGTACAGAGCTACGTCTATATTCTTGCCATCTTTTGACCAAACAAAACAATCTAAGCTCCCCACCTACTTTGATGCAGCTGGACAGAAAAACATAATTATTTTTCAAGAGAGAAGCCACTTTTGCCCACACTAAGTGACCAATGTTCATTCATTTTTCAATCAGCCTAAGTGGCCATACTCATTAAATCTCCATAGTTTGTTTACTTCTAAAACATGTCCATATCTCGTTCCATTAAAATGAAATATGACCACTGTAGTGGTCCAGTGTATTCCCATTTCAGATTTACTTTTAAGGAAATTAAACAATTATCTTCAAGGCATCTATAAATTAGAAAATGCATGTCAAGAACTGTACTAAGTAAATGGCTTCATAATTACAACTAAGCTGGGATGTTTGACAAAGAATCTCATGCTGACAAAACCCCAAGTCCCTGCAGAATTACTATGAGGTCAAAAGAAACCTGACAGGGAGGTGCTGACGCACCAGCGCTTTTAAAGCTGCTCCCAGTATGTGAACTGATGACCTTTCTGAGACTGGATGGTAAACATGGAATGAACATGCACTGTGATCTTGCCCTGAATATAATTATGTTTAAGATGCAAATGAACCAAGATGTGAATGACAGTGGAGGACTGAGAGATTGGGATGTGCATGGGGAACCAAGCTTCAATAGATCTCTCAAGTGTTTTTTAACCTTAGCAGAGTATGTGATTGGAATTAGTGTTGAACTCCTTTCTAACTCTGACTTTGTTAAATGTAATTTGGCATACGCTTGAATAGGTAGGCTCCTGAGACTGACTGCAAATTTGAGGTACAGACACCATCCCTGGAAACAAGAACTGGTTATCCTCCTGCTGCTGATATGCTGTGCTCTGCAGACCACAGCAATGGTTGGGCAGCGACAAGACCAACAGAACTTCTCTGTTCCTGCTCTGGATATCTGTCTGGAGCTGGTGAGCCAGAGCTGGGTTAACATTGAGGTGGAAGCCAAACCCATTAATTTGCCATCCCTGTGGAGTAGGCAATGACATATTACCTGCCCTGGGGAGGAATTCTTGGATGTATAATACAGGAGGAGACATAACAAATGTTCACTCAGATAATTGTTCAGGAATTTCTCATCTTGCAAAGTCTTATAGATATTACAGGGAATGAGAGTGTTATACACTCACCAGAGACATGGTGGTATCACTCTGAAAGAGCAAAAAATGACTATATTATAGAAACTATTCTAGGAATAGCTTTGAAGCAAGGAACATGAGATAATCCTATTTTGATTTAGTCAGGGCTACAGCCAGTCATAGTCCAGCTTTCAGTATATTTTTTTAGCTTCATTTTGTAAGACAGAAAGTGGATAAGAGAGTTCACCATCCTGTTCTGGGAAAGGGCTTCGTTAGAGGCCTTCTTGTTAAGTTTTCATAGGGGACTTTCTCGATATTACCTATTAGGGACATTTCAAATCCATTAGGTTGAACAATGAATCAGTAACCATTTTGCTGTTTTAGGAATTGAACCTCAGTCCTATGGAGCTAATAATGTATTTTAGTGCAGCAAGTAAATTACCAACCTTGTAGCTGTATGGTGTATATCTTCATTTACTGGCTTCTAGAGCAGCATGTAGAGTGGATATCAAATTATGAAGGGATATCTGCAGGTTTTCTTTTACAGGGTACCTTCTTTGGACTAAATGATCATTGTAGGTTCCTTCCAACTGAAATTTCTATTCTATCCTACCCTACCCTACCCTACCCTACCCTACCCTACCCTACCCTACCCTATCCTAATCTTATCCATCCTTCTCTCCATGGCTGTTCATCTTTCTCGCCCTGCTCTATTTCAGGAGTGTGCCCTCTGACCAGCTGGCTATGCCTCTGGTGCTGAGTGCCCGTCTTGCAAAAGTGAGCTGCTAAAAGCAAGTATCTCATTCTGTACTGGATGCTTCTAGCTCCTATGTCTCTACAGGATATAGAAATTCAGAACAACTTATTTGTCAAGGCTAAGCCAAGCCCTGCATCCAGTCTAATAATTTTATTAAGCTCTTTGTCCTGTGCTTTCCATGTCAGAGAACTGGCTTTAAACTTTAGCACTTTACAGTTCTTTCACTATAGCTACAAACTGTCCAGCTTGCACAGAGGTACATGGCTCTCTGTTGCTGTCACAACAGATCTGTTGTTTGATGTGCCATAGTTATTAAGCTGTTCCATCACCCATGTGTAGACTACAGGAGCAGGATTCAGAGTGAAAGCACAGAACATTGTTGCAAAAATGAGGTCTTTTGCTATTAATTAATCCACATGATTCATTGTTTAAAAAAGAAACAGAAAAAAAAAGAACATTTTCTTAGCAAGGTACTTTCCCAAGAACAAATGCCTCATTAAATGTTGAACACTTCAGCCTGTATGAACTATTAAAGTCTAATAATGATCGTTTTATAAGATATGCCACTTGTGACATACTCACCAAATAAGATGTATTTATTAACCCTGTTCATGCAGAGTCAGAATCAGATGCCTTCTTCCTGCCCCCAGGTTGGGTAAACTGCCTTTCTTGGTCCAGCAATGAGCACTTCTCTTTTTTTTGTGTTTCATGCTATTCCAAATGCTGGCTGCAGCCACTGGTTATTTGGACTCTAATAGGTGCTTATGGTGAGGTTATTAGTGTAGCCAAGTGGTATATGAAACAAATGGTTTTTTAAACTTGTGTATAATGCAGTAGTGCCAGTTGCATCCTGTTTGCTGTCATTTGCATGGTCACCACAGTTTGTGCATTTTTGGATTACTGATATGGACTTTTCTGTGCTTAAGCCCCTCTTAACTCTTTGAGAACTATGACCTGATAAATGTTGTAGTGTTATGCATTTTCAAGTCTCGGGTGAATAATCCAGGTGGATGTGTAAGAAACATACTTTTCTGATCATGCAATTAAAGCATTTATAGAATCTTATTTGATAGTCTTCCCTGAGAGGCAGCTGGCTTGGAATAATCAAAATTTGACTTGATGTTAAAGAAATACATATTTAGATCTGTTGCTTATCAAGAAAAATGTACTCTTCAAGTAATTTTGATAGAACGTGGTAACTAGGCTGTGTAAATACTGAGAGGGCCAGCTCCCATTCAGGTAGATTAGTTCAAAATGGTACTCACCTGTGCAAGCAACTGGGCGTGTCTCCCTCTGTGCATTTCCCCATCTTCCCTTCTGCTATGTGTTGTTGTTTGGCTCCTGAAGGCCTTCCTGGGAACAGTTTCGTCCAGTGTCATGTCATCAGTATCTCAGCATGGAAGGGTCTCGATATTCTGTTGCATTTGCCATTTTTTTCTTTCTTTAAAAGAATCTCTCTCTCTTTTTTCTTCAGGTTTTTTTTTTTTTTTTTGACCCTGTAGTTAGAATTTTCCTGGAATTGGTCCATCTAAAGGTACAGAGACTCTTGAATAACCTGTCCCTATGAGGATGTCCTGGTTCCATTATTTTCTACTTCATATTAGTTCATTGACATGGTGGCATTGGGTTAATGGTTGGACTTGATGATCTTGAAGGTCCTTTCCAACCTTAGTGATTCTGTGATTCTGCGTGATTCTGTGATTTGTACTGGAACCATTTTGGCACTCTCGCAGTCAAGGTGCCCACGAGTCTCTGTAGGCATTTCAGTGTTAATGGCAAACTGCCTTCAGCACTTTCATTTCACTTCACTTCTTAAAAATAACTTCTGAAGTTATTTGTTGACTATGAGGCTGACAGTGCCCTAGGACTGTGCCTTAGAAGGAGTGAAAGTATTGTACTGGTAGGCACTGCTCAAAGGTGGTTGTTTTCTGATACCAGATTCCTGAGGTCAACCAATGCAAACAGGTTCTTGCATTCAGATGGAGCTTCTATGCATCTGGAGGCCGATCTGTAGCCACATCCAGGCAGATATGAGAGACTGGGTCCTCTCCTCTAGTTTGGGCTGTTTTCAAGCTAGGCAACATTTTAGTCTTACCTTGCAAGCGGCTTCCTCCTGAGCTCTCCTTGTCCCTCCTACACCAGGCAACCCTTTAAATAGCGGACTCTCATTCCTTGCACCTATTTTTCTTGCCTATTAGGGGCGGTTGCCTTTGTGAGTCTTTAACGGAATGGGATGACCTGGGAATGGGATACTGCAAAATACTACTTCTGCTCCGAGAAAAGGAAATGTGCAACTCCCCTTACACTGTGAATTCAGAGATTTGGGGAGTGCTTGGAGGACAACAGGACGAGGTTGCGGTCCCCCATTTTCATGTGAAATTCTGCAGACTGGTAAAAGCCTTGCACTTTCTGGCGAGTACATTTGTCTTCAACATCCTTTGACAAAAAGAGAAAATCACAAGCTGTTGTGGTACTTTGTGGCTCGAGTCTCCTAGCAACAGCGCTTCCTCCAAAGATGACCCTTGTCATTTCACAGTGCCTGAACCTGGAAATTTTAAATAGCCTTGTATGGCTATAATGAACTTTAAATAAGCCTTTTCTTTATGAAAGCCTCATTTCCCATTAAGTAGATATTATTTCCAAATCTCGTGACAGCTCAATGATAAAATATGATAATAGTTGCGCTTATTGTGAATAGAATCACAAAGGCGATAAGTGGTTTCTTTTTCATAAATGCACCTGAGTTAGTGTTTAATAAGCCATCTGTTTTTTAAAAACTTGTCTTCTCTGAGGTTGAGAAAAACAGCTCTTATTTACTGAATGAAGGGTTTAGGGCTTTACAATGATATGTATTATTATTAGGATACCTGAGATCATACTGTGTAAGTGAATGGTAAATAAATTTACTTGTTTCTCATTTTTCTAAATTTTAAATTGTATTCAAAATTCTTTCTCCACCCCATCTTTTTCAAACTCAGGCTTTTTCTTTTCTTTGCAAAATTGAGAATTATAATGGAAAGACCTCTAAGGGGTGCAAAAATAGCTGAAGACTTCAAAAAAGTAGATAGAAGTTGTGCACTGAGTGGTGCACAGCTGTGTCATGAGGGACCTTCAGAGATCTGTCCTGGCTGCAGTGCTGTTTAGTACTTTTATTAATGGACTGAATAATGGTATGGAAGTGATGCTTACTCACCTTGCAGATTCTCTGGCTAGCTGGATCAGTATTTAGGCTGATCTTGACACACTGAGGAACAGGATGTAATTCTATGAGGACGAAGCCCTGTACTCATTCAGGAATAGTCCCTTATAATTATATATAGTTATATATTTCCTGCCTAACAGGAGGTCCCAGTTGATTGGAAGTTAGCAAATATGGTGCTTATCTACAGGAAGGGCCAGAAGGAGGATCTGGGAAACTACAGGCCTGGTAGTCTGACCTCAGTGCTGGGGAAGATTATGGAGCAGATCATCCTGAGTGCCATCATGCGACATGTAGTACAGGACAACCAGGTGATCAGGCCCAGTCAGCATGTGTTTACTGTCTGGAAGGCCAGGCCCAAAGAGTTGTGGTGGAGTTAA
>NW_010524128.1:0-6107 GCF_000687285.1 Phaethon lepturus
GGAGTGACTTTGCTCCTCCAGTCCCCATCTTATGGTCCATCCACTTGAGAGGTATGGGAAGAGAGACTGCCAGTGAAGACTGAGGCAAAGAAGTCACAGAATCACACAATCATTAAGGTTGGAAAAGACCTTTAAGATCAAGTCCAACTGTCAGATGAACACCACCACACCCATTAAACCGTGTCCTGAAGTGTCACATCCACAAGTTTTTTTAACACTTCCAGTGATGATGACTCCACCACCTCCCTGGGCAGCCTGTTTGAATCTTTGACCACTCTCTCAGTAAATAAATTTTTCCTAATATCCAGTCTAAACCTCCCCTGGTGCAACTTGAGGCCTCTTCCTCTCATTCTATTCTTAATTACTTGGGAGACAAGACCAACACCCACCTTGCCACAATCTCCTTTCAGGTAGCTGTAGAGCACGATAAGGTCTCCCCTCAGCCTCCTCTTCTCCAGACTGAACCCCAGTCCCCTCAGCCACTCCTCATAAGACTTGTTCTCTAGACCCTTCACCAGCTTTGCTGCCCTTCTCTGGACACATTCCAGCAGCTCAATGTCCTTCTTGTAGTGAAGGGCCCAAAACTGAACACAGTATTTGACGTGTGGCCTCAGCAGTGCTGAGTACATGGGCATGATCACTTCCCTGCTCCTGCTGTCTGTATTTTTCAGCGTTAGTGACAGTAACTGTTTTCTTAATTTCTCTTCTTGATATGTTCTTTAAAAAAAAAAAATCTGTAAGGAAGAGAACTTATATATCAACACAGCACTGGGGCTCAAACTTTATTTTAATGCTAGACTTCCAAAATTATAAATAATAACAACTGAATTAGAGTGCAGTCACATGTGAAGCTCATTTACAAACTAACAGAACATGAGGTTTTTTTAAGTAATACTGCTTGAATCCTTTACTGACTTCATGTAAAGTGCCCGATACATCCCTCGATTTTATTTGGTGTTCAGTGGAGTTATATGAAGATGTGTTTGGCCCTTGAATAGAACAGCTGTTGCTACTGGGGAGTTTTTCTTTTCATAGTCTACTTAAGTCATGTTCTCATCTAAAATAAATCTCATTAAGCAAATGTGACACAAAAAAATGAAAGAGAATACATGTTTCAAGCAACAAGTATCTACAAAATACTGATCTGGTTTCTACTATAAAATTCATCAAAAGGCCAGAAATGTAAAGACCACTGGGAAGCATTCTGAACTTACTACGTGGATAGAGGGAGGCTACTCTCCAAAGACATACTTCACAGATGATGTAGCAGCAGCTGATTTCTTTTCGTTTTTCTGAATTTGTTTAAAGAATTTACCACACACCATCTGCATGTTCATGCATATGGATATTTCAGCGTTCACTATTGTTGTTTAGTTTCATTCAGTGCTGTACAGCAGTGTACGGCATTGCTTTTTCCCCTGTCTGCTCTGTGTCCTATAATGCTGTGAACTCTCCACAAAATATTCCCTCACTGGAACTGCTTAAGTACACTCCATTGTTTTTTACCTGGATGAAACCCCATGATAAATCTTAGATACCTGCCTAGTTATTTTTTTCAAAGTTAGATAGAACTTTGCCTCTTTTCTTCGTAAAATACTGTTAAATAAGACCAAGTCATGTGCACAGTAACCTATTTGTACAAAAAAATAAATGAAAGGATATTAATTGTACAAGTTAGGTCTATGTGTTGTTAGATGTCCTTTTGATAATCGTATTAAATATACTTAGAAAAAAAATGGCCAATTCAATATTACAGAAAATTAATTGTAGAGTGAATTTTATTCTTTGAAAGATATTCAGTAAGCTGAATATGATATGTACATGAGAGCAAATTAACAAGTAAAAGGACAGTTCTTTAATGATTTTTCAAAGTGACCTGGTATGTATGGGTGTGGTATTTTATTACTCCACACCAACTGCAAGATGGAGATTTCTGGGAAAAAAATGCATTTCTTCTCCATTAGATACTATGGGGAAATGGGGTGGGATTGAGCTCATCTGTCTTTATGGTTCCTTGGGATTTTCCCAGCTGAGAGTTTTTCCACAGAAAAGATCTTTGGACCTCTCATACTCTGAACAGTGAAAATTATTCTGAAATGTGGAAAGCAGTCCTCTCAAGAATTTCTCTATCATCTCATCTGAAGAGTTTGAAATTCCTATCCCAAGGCTAACCTTCAAAATAAATCAGTGTGGAGGGAACTGGATGAGGAAGACAAGGGGCAGAATGTAATTTTCCGTATGAAAATGTACATTTAAAACATAAATACGAATATTCCTGGACATCAGAAACATAGCTTTCATTTGAGATTTGAAGTCTATCTGACAGAGCAACTACTATCTATAGCTAAATAATTTGGGACGCCTATAAGCCAAATATGAAAACACTTGTGAATCACTGCCTGAATTTCAATTTTGTCTGGACACGGAACAATAAGCCAGTAGTCCCAGAAGGGGGAAAAATAACCCTGACTAAGAAAACTTCCTGTTTACTTTTTTGATAGTATAACTTTTCAGAACAGATAATTAAAGTTTACAATCCAGGTCTGTCACAGGAAACTGTAGCCTAAAAACCTTTCAGCAATACCTGAAATATTCCTGTTAATTTGTTAAAAATAAATAAGTAAATCTTATGTAGGAGATAAATCCTAGCAATTCGTAGCTGCTTGTTCAGTAGTTACTGTTCCCAGTGAAATAAATTAAACTTCAGGCACAAATTAAATGTTCAGTAACTGCTAGGATTTCTCAATACATGTGGTATTCTGTATGTTACCTTATATTGATGCTAATTTTAATTTGATCGTTAATGGGTAATTATAGATTTAACTGAATTTTCTGCTCTCCTGTCTCCAAAGTATTATTCTTTACAATATTTTCAAAACACAAAATCCATGCAAAGAAAAATAAAACCAAAATGTCTCTTTATTTTTTAATGTTATACTTCTTTGCCTTGATTGATAAAGTGAAAATCTACCAGATTTAGTCATTAAGAGGCAGGACACAGCGCTATATAATCAATACGAGCTGATTAAATCTTTGCTGGTTCTAAAAGACTTTGAAAAATAGAAGTTTTGTTTCCCTTGGCTTATCTTAGTTAGAATGTATGCACTGCACACTGCATGGCTCAGACTTTGTAGTGTATCCAGAACTGTACAAAAGTCGGTGGACATCACCAGCCAGTCATCCCCATGATATGAACACAAAGAATACCTGCTACTCAAATTTGATCACAAAAGAAAACTTCGTTTAAATAACATACCGGGCAATGAACATTAGGCAGGCATATTATTTAGCATTTTATTTTGTTCAGACATGATCTATGCTTTTCTGGTAATCTCCAGTTCTTTGTGTCTTTAGAAATAGGACATCAGCTCTTAAGTTTTTCTTGAGCTTGATAAAATAGAATGAAGAAAAATATTCACTTTTTACCTGCATGTTTACAACATTGCTTTGAACAGGTTCTAAAAAAGAAAGATGTTTAATAACAGATAGATGAAAAAGCACCTAAAATTCATCTGAAAATAACAACTGAAGAAGATGTGACTAGTCATAGCCAAATTTTATCAATAGCCAGATTTTTTAGGGTAAGGTGCACAAGAATCAGTTTCATATATATTTTAACATCTTAAGAACAGAGGGTTTAGAAGCCTGTTTGGAGGAAAACTTAATTTTATTTTCATTATTACTCAATTTAAAATATAATATAATCATACATATGTAGATACATCATACATACTACATACAAAAAATATATAAAACTAAATTAAAAGGCTTCTGTCTTGAAAAATTACCCAGCTTGTGTATATGAGTTACATCTTTGTTTATATTTTAGTTTCACCTGAAACTCACTGTTTTGCCCCAAATTTAATAAAATTAATTCCTAGTAATTAATTATTTTGTTAAAATGGATGTGGTGGATGCTACAGCATATCTGTAGTAGTTTTCATATTTCAGCAAGTTTAGATCTGGAGCTAACCAGATCATTTATAAAAAATTACTTATACTTTGTCTTAAGGCAAGAGACAAATATGTTTAGTGTTTCAGTAATGTGCATGGGGTTTGAAAGATTTATTTGTTGTTTGTTTCTTTAATGAAAGGTCATTTCATTTCTCAGCTGAATGTGATGCCTCTATACATTTAGGCTTAAACACTTGTTTTCTGTACACTTTCTTTAAGAGTCTTTATTCCATCTTTGGTTCTCATAAACTGGACTTGTTTAATCTGTAATACAGTGGACAAACTCACAAAGTATTCATACACAAATTACATAAATATTTCTTCTTTTGATCAATACTGCTTTTCCATAAGCTTTGTTGTCAAAGGTCTGCTTTTTCAGAATATATTCATATTCTTTTGAGGGGAACTTTTGTTGTACTAATTGCCAAATGTTTCTATTGCTTTTTCTCTATATGCTATCTTTTGTTTTATATTCCTTTATAGTAATATTTACTGAGTTATACTATGTTTTATCTGTTATTACCTTTCTTTGAAATAGTGTCTGCATAATATCTGTCTTCATGGTTTTTTCAAGCCTGCAGTCTTGTACAAATTTTCTCATACTTTCCCAGCTTTATGCCTTTTTTCTTTTATTTGCTTTTTAAAAATTTGTTATTACACTTCACTCTTTTTTCTACATTTTGTACTAGCTATTTTTTAACAGGAAAAACTAATGATGTTAACTCATATAAGTCAAATGAACTGAATATAAAACAAGCAAGAAAAAGTAACCTCTGCCCCAAAGATCAAAGAATCACAGAATCATTAAGGTTGGAAAAGACTTCTAAGATCATCAAATCCAACGACCAACCCAACACCACTGTGCCCACTAAACCATGTCGTGAAATGCAACGTCTACAGGTTTTCTGAATACTTCCAGTGATGGAGACTCCACCACTTGCCTGGGCAGCCTGTTCCAGTGTTTGATCACCCTCTGAGTGAAAAAATTTTTCCTAATATCTGGTCTAAACCGCCCCTGGTGCAACTTGAGGCCATTTCCTCTCGTCCTATCACTAGTTACTTGGGAGAAGAGACCAACACCCACTTCACCACAATCCCCTTTCAGGTAGCTGCACAGAGCGATGAGGTCTCCTCTGAGTCTTCTCTTCTCCAAACTGGACAAGCCCAGTTCCCTCAGATGCTCCTCATAAGACTTGTTCTCCAGACCCCTCATCAGCTTTGTTGCTCTTCTCTGGACATGCTCCAGCAACTCAATGTCTGTCTTGTATTGAAGGGCCCAAAACTGAACACAGGATTCAAGGTGCGGCCTCACCAGTGCCGAGCACAGGGGCACGATCACTTCCCTACTTCTGCTGGCCACACTAGTTCTGATACAGGCAATATGACACTTTTGTTGGAAAATGAAGAAAGAATGAGTGAAGAGAGAGAACACAGAAGAGCTTTAAAGCGTGGAACAAGGGCATTAGAGGAGCTTTTACAAGTCTCACAGGAAGACTGTGACAGAAGTTTTATTTAGGTCTATTAAGATTTATTTTTAAGTCCTGAAACTCTCCTTTCTATAACATGTCCAGTAAATTTGGCACTAATATTCACCTGAAAAAAATTATTTTTTCCCATAGTTGTGGTTGCAAATTTTTGGCTCGTGGTAGTCTATCATGTTCAGCTCCATCAGAGTTCCACATGAAAGCTGTAGTGTGAAATAATATTAGATGGATTTATCACATTGCTTGGAAGATTAGGAGTCTTTGAAGTTATAAATTCATACAATGAACAATCATCTGAGACACATACAATCTTATTCCAGGGTTTGTAGAGAACAAGTTAGTTTTCTCTCTTTCTCTCTTTCTCTCTCTCTTTCTCTCTTTCTCTCTCTCTCTCTCTCTCTCTTTCTTTCTTTCTTTCTTTCTTTCTTTCTTTCTTTCTTTCTTTCTTTTTCTGTCTTTCTTTTTCTCCCTCTCTCTCCTCTTCTCTCTCTTTTTCTTTCTCTCTCTCTTTTTCTTTCTTTCTCTCTCTTTCTCTCTTTCTTTCTTCCTTTCTCACTCTCTTGTTCTCTATCTCTTTCCTCCCTTCCCCTCTTCCCCCATTCTTTCTCCCCTTCCTTCCCCCCTTCCTTCCCCCCTTCCTTTCACCCTCCCTTTCCCCCTCCCTCCCTC
>NW_010524129.1:0-20614 GCF_000687285.1 Phaethon lepturus
AAACCTTATATAGTTGACCTCAGCACATTGACCCAGCCTGTTCAGATCCCTCTGCGGAGCCTTTCTACCTTCCAGAGGATCAACACTCCTGCCCAACTTGGTGTCATCTGCAAACTTCCTGAGGGAGCACTCGATCCCCTCATCTAGATCATTGATAAAAATAATAAACAAGACCAGCCCCAGAACCGAGCCTTGGTGAGCACCGCTCGTGACCGGCTGCCAACTGGATTTAATACCATTCACCACAACCCGCCAAGCTCGGCCATCCAGCCAGTTCTTTACCCAGTGAAGAGTACACCTGTCTAAGCCACAGGCCGCCAGTTTCTCCAGGAGAATGCTGTGGAAGACAGTGTCAAAGGCTTTACTAAAGTCCAGGTAGGCAACATCCACAGCCTTTCCTTCATCCACTAGGTAGGTCACCTGGTCATTGAAGGCAATTGGGTTGGTCAAGCAGGACCTGCCCTTCATGAACCTGTGCCAACTGGACTTGATCCCTTAGTTGTCCTGCACATGCCCTGTGAGCACCCTCAAGATGAACCACTCCATAATCTTTCCCAGTCCCGAGCTCAGGCTGATAGGTTCCCCGGACCCTCCTTCCATCCTCTCTTGTAGATGGGTGTCAATCAATAGTTGATGACCGGCTGCCAACTGCCTTTAATTCTCTTCACCACAACTCTCTGGGCTCACCTATAGTTGCATTAAGTTGGAAATGTGGTCAAAATCCACTTCCCAAATTTATTTATATCCAACATAATTCAAGAAATTAAAATAACAATGTTATGTATGTCATTAAAGAAAGAAATGCCTTAGAAACGATAATCATGTGAGAATTTCTACTAAATATATTCTTGGACATCATTAGAAGTGTAAACACAAATTTTGGTAATCATTGTTACTCCTGACTCTTCAAGAAATTACAGCTTGCTAAGGTGAAAATAGACATGATACATAATATATAATCAGCAGCAATATCATTTCTCCTTTGTTTTCAAACACCAAACTTTTTTTTTTGTTCTGATCTCACTGTGAATCAGTTGCCTTGTAGAAGAAAGCAATAAGAACTGTCACGTATGTAAAATATATCTTAGTTATTAAATTTTATCTAATCAGAATACCAAGGAAGAAAGAAGAGAAGATGTTTCAGTATGATGTATCTGTCATGATCATGAGTGTGTAATTACTGTTTCAGTACTGAAACAACTGCAAGTCATTTTGCTGTACATGTCTTGCCTTGTGACATTTCACAAGTGCATATATTTTATTCCTCTATATAACGTTCTAATTGAAAGCCATGTGTTGACATGATACACGTGGGAAGTGTAGTTCTGGAGTTTGAGTGCTCTAGCTTGGATCTCAGAAGACTTTAATTTAATTTGCTGTTTAACACCATAGACTTGGTCTATGTTCTTCAGTTCACCATGTACCTAAGAATTTTCCTCCACATCTAGCTATCTCTCAGCATGCCCGTCTGGCTTTCAGGTTCAGCTGATATCAGCTGAGTCATCTCATCTATGTTAGGAATCTAAAATTAAAGTGAGTACACTCCAGAGAGAAATTAAGTGCAAAATAACATTCCAATTGGGTTTTGAATATCTCCAAGGACGGCAACTCCACAGCCTCTCTGGCCAACATGTGCCACTGTTTGATAACCCTAACAGCAAAAAAGCTTATTTGTCACCCTGTCTCACCTGCCTTTGAAACGAGTCACTTGAAGTCACTCTTCAGGTCCTTTAAGCAGAAGGAACATAAGAAAATATGCTTAGATTTTTTGCCTAGACATTAAATGTCTAAAGCTAAATGAAGTGAAACCTGCCCAAAATTGCCAGCTGCAGTCAAATAAGTTGGTAGTCAGAGGAATAACCTCCTAAGGGTGTAAATTATATAATTCAAGTCCTTACTCTCAATAAGGAGTTTGAACTCGTATTTCCACATTTAAATCATTTAACCACTAGACTATTAGACTATTTGAAGTAGTGAATTAGTAGTTCTCTCTCTCCTTCTCTTTTTTTTTTTTTTAATCAGAATTAGCTAATTCACATTACAAGCAGATTCATGTTTTGATCCCCATGGAAAGGAAGAGAAAATAGTAACTGTTGTGAGTTAGGCCACTATTTAATCATCACACCAAACTCTTCCCATATTGCTCCCTTCTGGATGGTTACAGTGGCTCTTCTCAAAGCTGGCTACTGAAAATACTCATCTGTCATGACCCATTCTCCTTATGAGTATTATGGGAAAAATGGGCCTCTATCAGGTCTGATAACATCATGGAGAAGTACATAAGAAGTAAGCACAGCATTTTGGACCTTATTTTTATAACTACATGTGTGCTGCACTGTGTTGTAACATTAAACACACTGAGGGCTAGATTCAGCTGTGCTGTGGGCCACAGATAATCTACATTACCGTGTACATCCACATCCATCACTTAATTTTTTATGCAGAGTAGAACAGCTTCGGCTCTGCCTTTTACTACTGCATGAAAGCAATGTTTCTAATATCTGCTATGCATGGTTTGCTTCTCATGCAGTCTTCCCAAGGGAAAAAAAAACAGATGCATAATGTTTTCATTGGGTTTGTTTCTTGTTTGTTCTGTGGGGTTTTTTATGTGCATATTTCTGTACTGTTGTACAGTAGAAATTATAAGGTCAAAGAAATGTGCCACAAGCTGGAAGCAATAAGCAATGAGGATTGAGGCTATCTTTGGTTCCTAGGGGAATTCATTCTATAGTTTGGGGCTGGAGTCCCCCTAACTCAATTCCCCACCTCCCTTTCCCTTTTCTCTTGCTCAATGGCATAGTTGCCCAAAGGTGGTTGCATAGCTAGAAGACTTGTCCATAGCTGCTCATGTCCATGGGGCACCAGCCATTTTCTGATACAAGCAGAAAAGTCACTGTTTAATTAGTTAGAGCTAAAGAGTCTTAGAGGACTACATAGCTTTTTTGTATGTGCAGTGGTGTAAACATAGAATCCCCCTTAGGGTTATTAGAACGAACATGTTGCTTCTGCTCTGGGAATTATTAGAGATGCTGTGAGCACAAGTAATTAATGTGATCCATTTATAAAACACAGGGAAACTTTTTCATTACTGTTGACACCTCTGTTGAATCCTCTCAAATATGCTATGCAGTGGTCAGTATTAAGAAGCCAATATGGGCTAAAATGTATTATGGAGAAATATTTGAATATAATACTGTTGTTCCCTCTGCTGAATACAGCTCCAATTAAAACCATGTTTATTCATGTGCTTAACTTGAAAATACATCATTAAATCAACGATTTCTGGGTGCTACTGAGGTTATTGATGTAAGGACACAGCTTCTTTGCTAGACTGGTAGGCTGTTTAATGGAAACACCTGTCCTGTGGGTATGTTTATAGGCCATTTTCTTATTTCACTGTTCTTGATATGGTGTTGTAACTTGTGCCATAAATACTATAGCAATTCATTACATTAAACATTACACAGAAACAATGGCATAAAAAGATTGTAAATTTAGTAAAAAGCTTACTCATTTTCACTGCATAAAAAGAAACATTGCCAGCAGATCAAGGGAGGTGATTCTCCCCTTCTACTGCATCCAGTTCTGAGGCCCCCAATACAAGACAGACATGAACTTCTTGGTGAGGGTCCAGAGGAGGGTGATGAAAATTATCAGAGTGATGGAACACCTCTCCTATGAGGAAAGGCTGAGAGATTTGGCTTTTTTCAGCCTGGAGAAAAGAAGGGTCCAGGGAGACCTTATTGTGGCCTTTCAATATATTAAGGGGGCCTATAAGAAAGATGTAGAGAGATATTTTTTACCAGGACCTGTAGTGAAAGGACAAAGGGCAATGGTTTTAAACTGAAAGAGGGTAGACTTAGATTAGACATAAGGAAGAATTTTTTTTATGATGAGGGTGGTGAGACACTGGAACAGGGTGCCAAGAGAAGTTGTGGATGCCCATCATTGGAAGTGTGATTTATGATGATGATGATTTATGATTATAATGATTTAGATTCTCCATATGCCCCTTCAGAAATATGAGAATTCATCACCTTTATGAAATTGCTGAGGTTCATAGTTCAGTTTTTAAAGTTGACTTTCCCATTTTGGTGAAAAGAATGTAGACGATCAATTACACTGAGAGCAAAAGATGTGTACAATGAGTACTGGAGCAATCAAGTAAGTCAACATTCTGCTAACTTATAAAGGACAACAGCATATATAATCTGTCCCCCCTCTGAGCATGCTCACATTCTGAATGACTCAGGAGCAGGGTTAAGCCTTAACTGTAAACTCGTCTGTCCGTCTTTCTCTCACTTTTGTTACAAGACCTACCTTTTAAAATCCTTTCAAATTCAAATTAATATCCTTTTCAAATCAAAACCCAAAGCTAACAGAAAGCTAACCTTCTAACTAGTCAGTGTCTTCCGTACTGCTTCCCTGTAGACATATGTAACAATAAATAAGATAAAACAGAACAATTGAGCCATATAACTCCAGCTTCTCCAAACTATTAGTTAAAAGCACAGGAAAACAGCTGAACTCTATTGAATGTCCACACATCTGAGCAACTGCAGATAGAGGGGAGTTGTTCCAAACTCAATAACTCTGTAGCAAGAAACCTAAACTCCACTGAGGAGTCTCATTAAAGACATAATAAAGGAAAACAAAACTTGAGGCTGCTGAACGAAAGACAGAAGTACATGTCAATATTATTTCTTAAACTTCCAAGGTTCTGTCCCCCTTACGAGGGAAAAAAAAAATCACTCTTCTAGGGTATGAAAAACTGCAGGAAGTACCTCAATGAAATAGGAAAATAACAAACTGAAGTAACAAGAAGTCTATATGTTTAGAAACTCTTTGACCAGATTAATAGCTTGGGATACATTATTCATTGTCCTATAATAATAATAATTAATTCTATAATTCTATAATAATAATACTTCTATACATAGAATTATTCTTGAAACATTTCTCAACATCTTGCCATGAACTTTTTTTCTTGTTTTTCAGAAGCTGTCCATGTAAGAAGACTTTTTATGTAAGTGCTCAAAGGCTTGAAGAACCCTACATAGAACAGAGAGGGTGTGTGAAAACCAGCTAAAAAGTTTTCTAAGTAATTTTATCCCCAAATTGCTTGGTTTGGCCCAAGTTCTCGGCCATCTATTTTCATCCTGAAAGCAGCTCATCTTTAATGCTGGTGGCAAAATTGTTACAAAGAGGGATTTGCTTAGTGCACCTAATGTTGAGAGCACCTAATGTTCTGAAAAATGAATTTGGAAAACTTCCCAGATTGCACATCTGCCCCTAAAATATGCAAATAATGGATTGAATAGAAGACAGGAGGATTAAGTGAACACTTGCTCTCTTCTGCCTTCACTCACCTAAACCTGTGTGGTACCTCTAGGTGACCTTTATCTTAAACACCCCCTCAGAATCCTGGCCACCAGCTCACAAAAGCAAAACACCTATCTGACTTGCAGATGTATGCATGTGATACTGCAAATCAGCTGGTTATATGAGCACCATATGCCAGCGGTTGGAAAGAAGGCGCCATTGGAAGAAAACTCACACTATGATTAATTAGTAACATAAGAAGGTTTTTCTTGCCACTGCTCCTTTTCTTGCCTTTGTGTTGTTAGTGCTTCTCACCCTGCCTTGATAATGCAGAATCTTCTCCACGAAGTGATAAACATTCTTTAAATTAGCGACGAGTGGATCACAGAATCACAGCATTTACAGATGAACGGGATTCTCAGATCATCACTCCCTACTCCTGCTTTACAAGGCTGTTTCACAGAATGTATTTTCTTGACCTCCATCTATTTAACAGTATGACCCAAAAAGTTAGGGCTCAGCTGTTTGCTTCCTGGGACAATCCCAAAGCATAATATATTTCACTGTCAGAAAACAGTTTCCTGATAAACAACCTAAACATTACAGATTTTGTATTAGCACTAGCACTTACAGCAGACATCAGATGAAATTACTTATTTCATCTTTTCTGTTTAAATCTAAGCATAGAAAAATAAATAATGAATTTAAAAGAGATCTCTAGAGCACAAGCATATCTAATACCTGTTCTGATTCTACCTAATTATCAAAGCTATTGAAACTGTAGCAGGTTACCTTTCACTTGCAATTGCAAATTGATGTTTTCACTTGCTGATCTCCTTTGTTATCACTGCTGACAATTAGTGAGGATGAAAGCCTACATTCAGAATGTCTGCCTCAAGCAGGTATTTCCTAATTTATTTTACCTGTCAGTTAGAAAAATTAGGCTGGGTAATGAAGGAAAAATACTAGTTTTGAAAGATAAGTTAGTACCCCTGATGTGAATTAGAGAAGTGAAAATTTGTGAGTGGCTTGAACCTGATGTCCAAAATGTTTCCTTTTAACTACAAAAAATTGATGAAATTTGGGATCAAAATAAAATTTATGTGGAAATTTCACAGCATTCACTTTGCAAACAACAGTATCTGTCAGAATGGTATCCCCCTACAGCTATATGTTACCACTTTATTGGGTTACTACCCTGGTGGAAAAGACAGTGTTAAGTACAGCCTGTTCCATTTCACACATCAGCCAGCTAAGCACAAACGGACAGCGTGGCAAATTTGGAGAGCTCAGACAGTCCTTCCATTGGCAGATGGAAGGGGTCAGTCATCTCTAGCCAGGAAGCAATGCCCCGGAGCAAAAAACTCTTCAGCTATTATACTTAGATCTGGACTGGGATGTCTGAATTTGACCTTGATGTCTACATGCTCTGTAGATGCTTCCTGGAACATAGGCACTACGGTTTCAAAAGTTTTGCCTGTTTTGTGCATTATCCAGTTCAGAGTTTCATGCCCTGAACCAGGCTTTCACTATACCTATAGGAGCTCTATTGGTATGACAGTAAGTGACTTGAAAAGTTAGGGAACAGGGTGCATTTTAGTAGAGTGGATGGGATGATAAAATGGGACCAGGCTCACAAAGGAGACCCCACAGCTATAAACAACTTCCCCAAGGTCAGTTAAGGAAATGCAGAGAAGGGCAAAACTGTTTTAGAAGTAATAGGCAGAGCAAAGAGCAAGTGTCTAGCCTGTATAAAACACACCGTACACAGTAAATTTGGATGTGCCATGGACTTGTATTAGAGCAGAAAGACATTAGAATTGGCACAGCAAATTCACAGCCCTAGTATATTGAACATTAACTGACAACAATTATTGGAAAGTACTAGCACATATTCCTTTTAGAAAAAAATATTAAAAAACTACACAAAACAAAATAATTTTTAAGGTAAGCACTAAGCAGAATTAATTTCTGAAATATTTCACTGAAATATTTCACTGCAAGCAAATTCAGTGGCAGAAAAAGTCATGGTAAGATGAATAAAGAAAGATGTTTTTCTCTTACCTTTTAATTTTCTCTGAGGCCAATTTGCTCTTACGGGATTTTTGATGGTGGTGTTCTTAGCAAAATCTATCATACTTGAAGGACAAAAACACAGCCAGATGTTTGCCTGTAGACTTTGCAAATACCTGCAACCAGTTTTTATCTTAAGCTTGTTCTACTAGTTCGACTGTGTAATTTAATTCAGTGCCTGGCACTGAATTCTTCCTCTTCATGTAACAGCCCCAAAACTGCTCTCTTTTCTCTGTTTATAAGAGAGGAGATGTTGACTCCTCTCAGATAAGTTATTAAAGCAGAATTCAGCTTATATTTGCTAAACACAGTGTTGTTACAAGTGAATGGTATGCCCAATTGTACTTACAAAACAAAACAGCAATTACAATAATTACAATAACTACTGCTACTTTGAATTTAGAGATATACATTAGTTAATGTAAGACAGAAGCTGTTATGACTAGCTACTCGGTCATTATTGTGCAGACAGTAATTTTTCTACAGTATAATCTGTAGACTTTTCAATAAACTTTTTTCATGCAACATCTAGAGACTTAGGAAAGTGAGTGAAGTTATGTGAACTGAGAAGCTTCTACTTAAATGGGTCCTATCTATCTGTCTATCTAGCTGTGTCCATATATACACACACAAATACGAATAAATAAAGCGTTGCATAGAAGTATTAGGATGTGGAATATTTTGGAAACATTTCCTGGGAATCGGGCACTTTCACGTGTCATACTAAGTTATGAGCCAAATCAAGTTTACAGCCATAACCAGAGTGCTGTATAGTGGACTACGCTGTGCAGCCAGGTGAATGCCCATTGTGATACACATATGGGCACACGTCTGAATGACAGAGATTTATACAGGACACCTGTCTAAGTGTCAAAACAAAAAAATCAAGGCAGAGTTTGCAGTGAGTTTTCACATCCACCATTTTGTGAGCCATAGGTAGTTCGCCATCTACCGTTTGACCTTCTCTTAAATATACTATAAGGCTTACTAATATATAGAAAGTTTATCTGCAAGTTTCCTCATAAGTTTTAAAATGGAAGGATTTTTATGGCCAGATTTAAAGAAAGGTCACATGGTAAAAATGAGCATTTGTAGTTAAAATTCATGATATTGTCCATCTTTATTGTACAGCCCCAGTCTGTACAAAGTGGTGCCCGTGTGGTTGGCTGAGCCTGTGGAGGATATTGTGATGGGAAGGACAGATAGAGTTTGTCTCATCTCCTGGAAGGTCTTTAGGGAAACGCCTCTGCAGCCTCCTTCAGACACCCTAACATTCTCCCCACCTTTTCATCTATCACTTCTGTAGCTATCAGTAATACTCTTACCTTCATCACCTTTCTCAACAGTCCTTCCCACTCATAGTCACACAGTGTTGGAAATAGCATCTGGAATTATAGAAAGCACACAGTTTCTACTACTGAAGTACCAAGTCCTCCACCAAGGCAGTTGCAATAAAAGTATTTGAAGGCTCAATTCTTCTGTAAAACCATTTTTGGTGCTATTTGGATTTACCAAAATAGCTCGTCCACTGAACAATTTTGTCACCATTATCCAGAAATTTCATAAAGGTCTCCATGAAAGCATTATTTTAATATCTACTTTTGGTTCACTCTCTTTTCATTTTTGCTCTTCCTTCCCCTCAAAATATTATTTTGATCCATTTTTTTACTTAAAAAAAATCCTAAAGTTTTCCATAAAAAAGCATAAACTACTCCCATTTAAATATAATCTATTTTTCTAAAACTTTGAAGAAGCTTGTATAACTGGAACAACTTAATTTATAAGTTTGCTCACCTTTTGCTACTCTTTATCTTTTCTGGACTTCTTTTTCATGATGTACTGGCATGCTCAAATGTACTGTTTTCATTCTTGCGTGCTTCCATCTCAGACATGCTGATGGCACTTAACTACTAGTTAATAAGATTGGCTCCTAAAAGTACCTGGTATTCAGCCCAACAGTAAGGCCAGGCCATCAGTCTGTCCCATCAATAACAGACTTTTAATCAACCAGAAATAGTAGAGAGTTGGGTCAATCACTACCTCCTATAATCAGCACTTTTCGTGCCAAAACCCCTTTGTTTGACAGGAGTTTCGAATACATTGTACACCTGGTATCGACACAAATTCTCGTAAGAAAGAGCTCTTGTTTTCATAGCGAGTCTGTCACTGGCTCTAGTGGATTGCCTGATTTGTGTATCTTCAGAATCACTATTCATTTTGCTACCTATCTTAAAGGCTCCACTGCATCTGCAACTTATAACAAAAATACATTAATGTAAACACTTACCGTGCTGACTTGGCACTATAGTAAACCCACCCCAAAGTCAGTCCAAAGACTCATGCAAATCTCCAAGCCGATTGCATGAGTGTGTAGAATAGCGATTTCCTTTTGCTGCCATACGATCCATGATATCCCTTAGTACCACCGAGTTAGGGAACAAAGGAAGAGTCATTCTGTCCTATAGCTTTCTTTGATAAATGGGATCTAATGATAACAAGATCCCTAATGGAAAATACAGACCTTTGGTCAAAAACAATAACAAAAAAAAGAGTAAGTTAAAGCACTATTAGTCAGTGACAACAGATGTGTTAAGGTGCGAGAATTTTTGTACAATACTTGAAAAAAACTGATTGGTAATAGCCGTAATGTTTCTTGTTCAGCAGCCAACACACCCAGAGCATTTTATGTGCAATTATCATGAAATAATGCACCAAATTGACCAACTGGTTGAAATATTCTTAGACACAGATTTACAATTGAAGTTAATTCATTAAAGATTTTTTAATAAGTTGATTTCTAAACCATAGCTATGTGATTAGTTTATAATTATTAATAGAGAATCTATTAGGACAAAATGTGTTTCTTAATTGTTTTTTTTAAATTTACATTTCCAGTCTCTGGAAATATTTATGTTCAATTTCCACTTCTGGAACCAATCCTGCTGTGAAATTGCAGCTTTCTGAAGCATTTGGCAACTCAGAAACCTAGTTATGAAATTTTTCTCATCATTACATTTTTCTCTTTTCCAATTTTACACTTAATTATAGAGCATTAAATCAGTACCCAATAAATGTATAAGACTGTTAGTCTTATGCAGAGTGGTTCTTTATTTAACATCATTGACAGAATGTTGGAACACTCAGAATTAATTCCTTTATGCATTTCTTTGTCATACGGCTTACTGTAGAAACAGCAGAAATCCCTAAAAGAGCTTTACAGTCACAATACTTGTCAGTGACACTTAATCCAAATTTGCCAAGTCACCCGTATTTGATGCAGATTTTCTTCAGTCCCATATAAAGCACTCTTCTTCCTCCTTTCTTCACTGCTCTACCCCTGTCTTTTCAACATAAAAAGATCTCTGGATTAATTACAATAAGTTGGGGGTTTTTTGTCCAAATATCAGTGAACTTGGGAGCTATGGCTCACTGCTAGAACTACAACCCTTACTGTGGTTTCAGTCAAGATGAAAATGAAATGGATGAAAAACAGAAACATAAAAAACAAGACAGGGAAAAAAATCCCATTTGCTGTGCCTATTAAAATACAGAAGACTTTAAAATTGGTATACTGTCTAAAGTTCTAATAATTATCAGGCAAACATTTTAACACACCCCTTTCTTCTAAACTTTATTGTAGCCCAAAGACAACGCAGAGAGCCTTAGCATGGCAAGCATGCTGGGAGCATACTAAATAACACAAACAACACTATATCCATCAAGCAGCACAGCACCTTGCCATTACCATTCAGAAACAATATAGAGAGGTACCTATTTTTGTAGGTAATCCATTCATCAGCATGAGGGAATTCAAATCTACGTCCCCTATTTCCCATGGGAAAGTGGGTCTATACCAGTGACCTAGAGAGTACTCTGAACAGAAGTGCCTTTCCTCACCTTATTTAAGTGGTACCAGGACACTAATAACACATAAACTGTGGTATCAACATAATCCTTTAAAATTAGTGATTATATTATTCAACAACAGGCCAGGGGCAAGATATTTGGACTGGAGTTCCAGCTACCACATGTTTCTATGCTTTTGAAATGAGACATGAATAATGGCTAAGGGACAGAAATCTAGTTCTGCAATAATGAACTATGTCTATTTTTTGATTTTTTTTTTAAAGAGAGACAAGCTTATCTTATTTCAGTATCTCGATCAAAATTTATTTATCTCTACAAGAAAATATCATCAAGATCAAAAATTTGAATGCCAGTTCAAGAATTTTTCTGAATACATGTCTAATTTTGAGCAGAGTAACACCCCTGAAGATTATGGTAGTTAAAGTTAACACATGTTAAAATGGTCATCACAACATATACCTTATTAACTTTGGGAATCAGGTTCACTGATTTTAAGAGAGAAAAGGCAATTTTTATTTGATCATATTTCTATTAACCCAGCCGCTGTAGTATCCAACAGGTGCAGTAAAGTGAACTTTTTTCCAACTTGACTATCATCGGTGGGACAAGTGCTGTGTCTAGATCACCACTGTAGACACAGTATGTGCAACCCCGTTTATAACACAGGAGGTATAGAATGACACAATAGATGAAGATGATGGGATGTCTTATCATTCACCAGAGGCATTGCTGTAGTTAGAGATTTGTTATGTGCCGATAAGACAAGACAAAAGACCAGCTTAAACTTCCAGCTCCAACTTCCAATCATATTAAATACATCAAGACCAAGGGAAAAGGGAACTATATTTTTTCTTAATTGACCATAGTGGAGGATGTTGAAAGAATGTACATCTAAACCTCACAGAAGACCTATTCCGAAGACTTTTACAGAGTAGTGCTTCAGTTAACGATGCAGAATATATGAAGGAAAAAATGACACATTGTAATGGGATAGTAATGGCCTTGCTGCATAATGTGAGGATATCCCTGTGGTACAGGATAGGTAGAATCAGTCACCTGAATTAGTCTCACCTCCACGGTGCTGAGAAAGCACAAGAACAATAAGCTCCTCATGGCTGAGGAGCATGACTGGTAGGGTAAATGGGGAAATAAAAAAAAGAAACTGGAAATACAGCAGCTGAGGTTTTTTGTATTTCACAGTTGCTGGTCCACTGAACTAAAAAGCTGATTCTACAATAGTGACGGCCACACTGCAGTTTAGGAAATGGTGCTGCTTATAGTGACTCAAAGCCAGAATTCCCACAAAGCACATCCCAGCAGACACTGATGGAATTTCAATAACTCGAAGAATTGGATGTAGTAGTGGATGATACTGGACAGTGTCGAATCACCATTTTCACTAAGCGCTGGGTGGGACCCAAACAATTGTTAAGGCAGCATAGCTAGTTCCCTACATTCTCCAGTTGTGCCAAAAGACAAGTTGTTTTCATTGCTTTGTATTTCACACATACATTTTTTTTTTGTTCTTTTCTTCTTTTAAACCTATGCTTTTGTCATACAGGAAACAAAGTCTCTATTTTAAATAACTTCTCAAGAGGACGTTTGAGAGGACATTGTTAATTGGTGTTTCCTGCTCTTGTTTCTTTTCTTCTAGCTATGGCATTATCAAACTCTTGTTTCCCACAACTGAAGGCTGTAGCTGGATTAACTGCTCAACATTTACGATTAGTTGCTCAAAAAAATGCCTATATATCACTGTTCATTAAAATTGTCAGACAATTAAATTAGTCTAGTTAGTCTTCATAGGTCTTCTATTTTTTTTTCACATTATATTTTAATGAAATAGAATCCTATTTTACATGTTTTCAATTAGGACTAAAATCCTCATAACATTAAAAAAATATTTCTTCCATAACTACAAGCTCTTTTAATGAGACACAATGGAACATAAATCAATAAACTTCAAGGTACAGTATTGCACATTCTAAGAAAAATACTAGTATAAAAATTTTATCCTGATAATCTCCTTTTTGTTGTTTTGTTTATTTGTGAGAAAATGTGACACCAAATACTTTATTTTCCAATAAGACATTATGATAGTGTTATGATTATCAAAGAAACATACAGTACAGCCTTGAAAGTGCAGGCACTTATAGTCTTGTAGGCAAGGAACCAGACTGAAAGATTCTGTTCTCAGATATCCACAAAGCATTTCCTGTGATATTGAACATGTTTTTGTGCCTTTGTATTTCATTTGCAAGAAAGAAATTCCTATACTTTTATTCACATTCCACTTTGCCTACACAGTGCTACCCAGTTTGTGTTATCAAAAGTATAATTCCATTCACTTTTTCGTGAAATACTTCTCAGTGATCAGAAAGGTAACCTGGCCAATAAGGAGAAGAAATATGTAACTCATTCAATATTTTAATCATTTAAAGTTCCCACCAGATCACACCTGTGGATGTAAACTTGTAAATATGTATATATACACATATATACACACATACATTTAAAAAATAAAACTTAATTATTTTTATTCATATTATCACCATCACCAGTGCTGATTACAACACTAAACCTAATAACATCTTCTCAGAATACTGTTTTCATGAAAAAGAATTATCATCCCTCAAACAGGAGAGTTTCAGACCCAGGCAAGTATCCACTGTTGTAGCCTTGTGTAAATCCCAAAAATGGTAACAAACTGAAGAAACTCTAATTTTCAAAGTTTAGAGGGAGTACATTTATAACTCCAGAAAGCACTTGTGAAGGTCATGATAGCTCATAGCTATCAAAACTAGAGCCAGGATTTTAACTGAAAGAGAACTACTTTTAGAAGTGAGGGAACATAACTGGTCTGTGAATTACATCTTACTGAGTATTAGGAGCATTGATTAAAATAATCATTAAAAGTAGAAAGATTTCTAAATGAACACAATGTAACAGGAACAACCAGCCCAGCCTCTAAAATGAAAAATCCTGCTTCTTTGGTAACAAATCATAATTTTTATAGGTATCAAAAAAGATACAGGGGGAATTATCTGAAATTTCATTTATTACTTTGAACTTTCAGTTAATTCTTGGTAATATTCCTCATTGTTAAAGAAAATGGATAGTTTAAGAATTCTTGTGTGTAATAAATTTTTTCCAGAACAGAAAGAAAGTACCAGGAAAAGCTGGTCAAGTATTAACAGTGAGAGAAAGTGGATAACAAGGTTCTGTATTAGCACCGATACCATATTTAATACTTGCTTGAAAACTGCGACTTGTCCTCTGGCTTTCCTCTCATATTTTAAGTACTGGTAAAATATTCATGTGCTGAATGATGGTAAGGTTGATTGCTTGTCCTTTATTTAAGGAAGAGCTTTTGCACTTAAATTAATGGAATAATTTTAAGAAAAAACACAATTATTGAATCTGTACACAGTTAATGATATCTTAGATTCTCTATACAGGATTTCATTTATCTCGTCTAAGATGACTACAAGCAAATGCTACTTTTCTTCAGATTCACAGAAAAGTTTTACAGATAATGTCTAACTTTACTTTAGAAATACTACTTGAAATAAGTATAATTTTCTTTAGCATTTTTTATGTTTCCAGAAAGACTATGTCCTCTCTCCCATATTCCCCTGCTCTTCTCTTGCCCCCAAAAGAAGGAATTTAAAGTACTGAAGCACACTTCTGATGCAGGGACAGCTGATCAGCAAAGTATAGCATAAAACATCAGAGCATTTCTGAGAGAAATATACTGTTTGGTGTAAAAAAAAAAGGGACAATTATTTCAGAAAATAAAAATCACAAGTATAACATTCCTAGCTCTTTTTATCTTTTTACAAGATAGTAAAGTATCTTTTTACAGAGGAACTGTAAATATATTCTATGAACTGAACAGCTATCTATCAGCATATCACACTATTTCAAAGTGCTGTAAAGTGCCACCTGCACCAGTTTTCTACCTGACCAAATACAACCTGTGCTATTAAACAACTTCTTACCTTACTTCTACTCAGTGGTTCCCAGTGCTTTGTTTTCTCAGAGGTCTCATGAGAAACAGGAGGTTTACAGATGCCTGTGTCCTGAGCTGCAATATTACATGATTCTTACTATTTTTTCTAATATATCAGTCCCAAAATACATCCCCAGGGAAGTCGTGGTGTAGCATTCAACCCATGTAAGCAGTTGCTTGCGATGTGACTCCTAGCAGCTAAACAATTTTATACTATCTTTGGAAAACAAACCAAGAACAAAACCAAAACCTTACAGCCACAAAAACTCCAGGTTAAAGAAAACCAAAACAAACAAACAAACAAACAAACAAAACCTCTGAGGAGGAAGAACTAATGGATGAAAAACAAGACTAAAAATTTTATATGTTTTTCTGAACCAGATTGATGGCACATGCAAGACTTGTGTCTTCAGAAAAAAATCCTCCTTAGTAGAAAAATTATCCAGTTTCTGCCTAGCATGACATAACTGTACATATTGTTTTAGCTCAGATCAAAAGTGAGCTTTTTCAAGCTCATCTCCAAATTGTCCCCACTTACTGTTTCAGGCAAACTTCAGTCTTCTCAGATGAAACTAAACTGGAAGGTGCATTTCAGGAATGCTGACTCTGCTCCTGTCATTAAGAGGCCATACCGTCCCTGGATCAAATGAGAGTTCATCAAAACTGAAGTCCCCAAAGCAGGGACTGAGTACTTAGCACCTGATGTTTCACTGTCCATTGTTCCAGGACCTTATTGTTGGGTCCTGCACTTGGGTCACAACAACCCCATGCAACGCTACAGGCTTGGGGAGGAGTGGCTGGAGAGCTGCCCGGTGGAAAAGGACCTGGCGTTGCTGGTTGACAGCCAGCTGAACATGAGCCAGCAGTGTGCCCAGGTGGCCAAGAAGGCCAACAGCGTCCTGGCCTGTATCAGAACTAGTGTGGCCAGCAGGAGTAGGGAAGTGATTGTGCCCCTGTACTCGGCACTGGTGAGGCCGCACCTTGAATCCTGTGTTCAGTTTTGGGCCCCTTCACTACAAGAAGGACGTTGAGGTGCTGGAGCTTGTCCAGAGAAGGGCAACGAAGTTGGTGAGTGATCTGGAGCACAAGTCTTCTGAGGAGCGGCTGAGGGAACTGGGGTTGTTTAGTCTGGAGAAGAGGAGGCTGAGGGGAGACCTTATCGCTCTCTACAACTACCTGAAAGGGGGTTGTGGTGAGGTGGGTGTTGGCCTCTTCTCCTGTGTAACTAGCAATAGAACGAGAGGAAATGGCCTCAAGTTGCGCCAGGGGAGGTTTAGACAGGGTATTAGGAAAAATGTCTTTACGGAGAGAGTGGTCAAGCACTGGAACAGGCTGCCCAGGGAAGTGATTGATTCACCATCCCTGGAGGTATTTAAAAGACACGTAGATGTGGCACTTTGAAACATTTAGTTGTGGACTTGGCAGTGCTAGATTAACGGTTGGACTTGATCTTAAAGGTTTTTTCCAACCTAAATGATTCTATGATTCTCTCCTGTACTGACCAGCCAGTCTTCTGCCCACCTTACAGTCCGTATACCTAAACTATATCTCATCAATTTGACAGAGATACCATGGAAGACCACACCAAAAGGACTTCACCAGAAATCAATTAAATCATTCAGGCAAATTTGCCCTTGGTGAAGGCATGTTGCCATTCCCATACATCCTCTTGAGTCACCAGGGACCTCTCCTGATCACTAGAGAATTAAATTAAAAAGAAATCTAAAAATTAAATACATTAAAATGGTAAAATATATAAATTGGTTCCATTAGGAAGGTATAGAAAATGCAAATTACAGTGTCTGAGCAGGTATAAATACTATGTTCAGAAACTTGGTATAAATACTTGTTCAGAGTACTTGGTAGAAATAGCTGGAAACATCTGGAAGGAAACTGAAGAGGTACAAGAAATTAACTGTACACTGGAAAGGAGAATGGACTTATCTTAGCCAAAGAAAAAGATATTAACATTTTTGAATAGAGGAAACTTTTTAGCATTTTCCTAGAAAGCTCTTAATAGGGAAAGTCACCAACAATAAAACTCCATAATTAATGAAGACAGAAGTGATGCATAATGACCTCTTAGCAATTCTGGCATGATGGTGACAATGGATTCTACATAAATTATCTTAGCACTGTTCCAGAGAAAAAGCACCAGAAAGAAACAGCAAATATGTGACTATAATCAGATCTCTGGGACTGAGCTGCAGTTAAGAAGTGGTTAGAAAGAGACCGAATGGACAAACTGAGATTCTATTCAAGGTCAGGATATCTACTGGGGCATTTATATATGGCCAAAGTATCTAACCACCCGTTATGGTTGAAGAATATCTAGCCAATACAGTCAGTGGTGCCTCAGGCAGGAGCAACCAACCGATCAGCAGTTAGGTATGGCTGGAGGACGAGCTGGCGGCTCTCAGCCCACGGGATGAGCTGCCACGAGGTGGTGAGTACAGCTGTGTGCATTGGGTCAACCTTACTAAAAAAAATTGTTGCAAAGGTTTGACAAAGGATGTGAACTGCAACTTTGCAAGACAGGATAAATGAAAACACAGAGGGTAATTGCTGAGATTGGTAAAAGCTGTTTTAGAATCCAAGTGGAAAAATACTCATGTGAAGAGGGGTAAATTCCTGGGAGAATAAAAAAGGCAGAGAAGAGGAAGGCAACCCAGCAGCATTGACCAGCCTGTTCCAAGGAGCAAAGAGACTCACCTCTCTCCACGTGGCTGACAACTGCCTGACCAGCAAAGACCCACTGGGTGCTTCGGGCAGCGAGCATACTCCTTCCTGCTCCATCTAGTACACCACCAGTCCCAGCTACGTGTTGCCTGTGTTAGCGAATAAATAACTGCTTTGTGTTTGTGTCTACGTTCTGCTTCCAAAGTGATTTTGGGCATGGTAAAAGGCACCCAAACTCCAGTAACACAGTGAGGGAAGGTTACCAGCTCAATGACTATAAGAGGAACTTAAATATTCTGTGCATGCCTCAGCATGGTCATCTGTTTTCATTTTAAGATGTGTATGTTACCCAGCCTGGCCTCCTGCTGCTAGTTCAGAGGGGTGACTGCGTTTGTGTTTTAGTGTGGTAGGACATACCTTTCTCTCCTGATGCCTTCAGCATTACGCCTCAAGCTAGCAGGTGCAGACTGAGCTGCTCTTGAAGTGGGCTGTTATCATTTGACAAAGTAACAAAATGATAAAACTGTAAAAACTGTGCTTTGCATCTTCATATCTTAATTATCTTCTGCCTTTCTTTCTCCCTGACTGCTCTTTCTCAACTTAAATTTTTTCTTAGCTTTTTTAGTCAGGTAAGTTGGTTACTGTCTTGTCCTTTACCTTTCCTCCAATGGCAAGGCAACCATACGAAGGTATGACCCTCTCTCTATGTGTTTGTAAACAAAAAGTTCTACTCTTTCTTACTTTCCTTTCATGAAAGCTTATTTTCCCATTCTGTAGGCTTGTGCATTGTAATACAGCATAGTGAAACAGGGGACAATCCAAAAAGTTTTCTTCTCTTCTTTAAGAAACTATTCTGTGTCTTTACTAGGACCAGCCTCTGCCTGCTTACTATAGACTACTAAAGATGCAGAAGTAAAAGGTCATTTTGAGTGCTATTTTTAGATTAATATTAACAAAATCTGATGCCACAGAAAATGAAATTGGAGGTAAACTCGGTTTCATTTCCCACTGTCTGCAACAATCTGTTTTTACAAACATCTGGCAGACGATCCATTCGTGGGCTAAGCTTGCTGCATTTATCATAGACATAGATTAACAGTCCTTACCACTACCACCATCCTGCTTTTTTGTTCAGACACCTGCTAGTCTTTCAGGATATTACACTGTTGTTGCCTGTGAAATGACTGGAAAATGCAATGACTTACTGTGATAACATCATCTTTGCATTTAGATTTTTGTAAATTGTGAAAGCTGAAGGTTTACAAATGTTGAAGACATACACTGAAGTGATAGCTGTCCTGGTTAAGCCACAACAGCAACATATCTTCCACATTTTTCTATCTATTGCTCAGATTGAAGAGGTCTGTTTCAGACTGTTAAAATTAGAAACATTGCTAAGTGTGAACAATTTTCTTTGGATAAAATTATCAAAGACTCATCATATATCTTCTAGAATTTCTGGCATTTTCTGGGAAGGGCAGACTGAGATCAGGAATTGAGAAAGCTGGCTGAGATCTAAGCCAAGTAAGTATAGTACTTTCTTAAGGTTGATTAGGTTTCCACTGACAGCAGAAATATTCCTGGCAGCCAAAAAAAAAGATAGTTTCCTTTAAACTGTCTGGCCCCAAAATAGATCAAATTATTGTAATAAAAAGAAAATTAAAGTATTGATCCATTAAATAAGTTTGGCTCATGAACAGAGTCTTGAGCTAATTCTGAATTGGCATTTATAGAAATATGTTAGTAAATTGATTTGCTTGAGAAGCAAACAGGAAGATGGGTTGTGAGGATAATAATATAATTATATATAAAATAATAGCTGGCAGCGTCTAATGTGAAGAAAGGGTAGAATTGGGAGGAACACGGTTACTTTTACTTTATTCATTGCCAGTGTCTAAGTTCAAGATGACTACATTTCAGATAATGTACAGGGCAATGAAAAAGAAGTCAGAAAAAGAAGAATTTCTGATTTGAATCTCTTTGAAGCAACTTCACCTTGAAAAACAGATGTGAAGGACTGCACTGTTAAAGTCTGAATACTTGTATGAAGAGGAATTTTAATAAGTAGTTAACACTTATTGATTATATGGTTTGCAGAAAAAAAGCAGCCTACAAAAAATAAAATTTAAAAAAAAAATTGTCCTTGAAAACTGGAAACCTTGTAACATTGTATAATGATAGATAAATATCTTTTTTACAATAACTTGCAAGACAGTAACCAATATCTTAGAGACAGATAAATATCTTAAGATAATATCTTAAACAGGTAAAGTTAGATGAAATATAGCAAGATTGCTGACAAAATCCTACATCTGTTCAACTCATTTTCCTATATATGGCCAGACAAGCAGTGAGCTGAATCTCATAAGGTTCCTGACTGAGCCACTATTCAAAAGCATCTTTAAACATTTGCTTAGCTTCATACACATCTACAGATTTCATTAAATTGTGTGACTTAAGCATGTGTTTAAGAATCTGAATAGGGATTGCTTTAAATACGTGCTGTGTTTGGCTAAATCGGACTGTAAATATATCTGGTGCTTTCCCAGGTGGGAAACAGACAACTTGGCAAGATTGTTAATTAAGGTCTAAATTAAACGAGTCATCTATGTTTCCCTGTCAGTGAGGAGGTGATTGCTCTCCAGAGGTGATTTTTTTTTT
>NW_010524130.1:0-9188 GCF_000687285.1 Phaethon lepturus
AATTACTTTTTCTAGTGTTGCTCCTCTCACTTTGAAGATGCATTTACAAGCACTTCACTGACACCAAAGCCAGTGTGGAGTCCCTGCTCAGATTAGCAAATCCCCGATTCTCATTTTCTCCTTCACTCTGCAGTTAGTTACTCCCTCAAACTGTCCTCATTCATCTGCCTATAAGAGGACAGGTTGAAGGAAAATAGGAGTAGGGTGGATCAAGTTCTTCCTAAAGCAAATTTCTGCAGCCCAACAAATCAAATGCATCAGACCGTGTTGAACTAGAATCATGCAGCAGAAGCAAATTCCTGTTTGCAGTTGCTTCTTCAACTTCATTCATCACCAGTGAAAGTGTATCAAAACAGAAGCCTTGGACTTTGTTCTTTTCTCCACCTCCCTCTACTCACTTTTCATTTTACTTTGTGTAAAACTCTGAATAGTCATCACACTTAAAAATAGTAAGTAAAGGCACAAGAAATCTCAGGTAGGTATGAGTACTTCAGAACAGCAGATTTACTGTATTTCACTTGGTATCAACTTCATAGTTTCAATTCAATTTCTGCATAGAGAAGTCCTGTCCCATTCAGTTAAACTTTCTAACATAGATTTAAATAGATTAAGCAACACCTGAACACATGTACCCTTTAAAGTGTCAGAAGAATTCTGAGATATGCTCTAGAAGTACAGGATAGCAATGGCTCATATTTATAGAGATCCAGAAAGAGTCAATCATTTAATTTTGCTTTTCTGCAGGTTAAAAGTAAAGGTGTTATATGTTTCCGAAATCATTATCTTAAGAAGTCTGTACATGGCTAAATCTGAGTCTCCCAGAAGTTCTAGTTGCTCTATTAAAGTTATTCACTTGACAAGTACTTTGCTTCTCTCTGAAGTCATAGGCAACTTAACAGACATTTTCAGCTGAAAACTAAGGGTTCTGTAGATTGTCCAATGATATTAAGTTCCTTTCAGGTGTAATAAAATTGTTACCCAAATAATTTAGGAATACAGTTATTCCAGTAAGGAAGTTACACAGCTAAACTGTGTAACATTTGTGAAAATTCCTAAGAGTGCTTTATTACTAGTTACTAAAAAGACCACCCAGTAGAGAAACTCTTAAGAGCAAGCACGAAAGGCAGAAATTTCAAAAGCAACTTTTCCAATTTTTCTCTACTATGCAGATAATGAATGCCAACACACAAATTTTTCATTTCTTCCCTTCCAACAGACAGGACAGCTCTGCTCTGTGCTTTCCTGGTCTCCCCAGGAGATTTCTTTAAAATTTTACCCAAATGAATGGAGGGAGGGCAAGAGATTCAGTAGTGTCACCTGTTGCTGAATCCCATTAACATAGTGTTTTTTTCAATAGCTACATCTAAAAAAGCTCCTTCAAGTAAATGCATTAAAATTTGAGTGTCCTTACAACTTCTCTCCCGCTAGAATAAATCTGTACTATTGGAAGCTACACTGGAAATGGAAGCAGAAGCAGTTTAAAAAGAAAAATGCAATAGCACCTTACTTTGGTAGTTATTTACTATTTCTGAGCACTTTCCATGGTGAGCAAACACATGTTCAACTACCACCTCTCTTTGCATGTTCCATGATTTCAGTATGGAGAGGTAACACAGCTTTGTTTCTCAAACTAAATGAAGTATCTTAAAAATTCAAAAATATTTGCTTGGGGATAATGAATGAGTAATTACTTCCTCTGTTAAAAGTTACTCATACAGGACAAGTGACTGAGTAAGCATCAACTCTTTCAAAATAATTTAAAGTGCAGTGACATGCAAGTCAAGCCCTGACAATAACATACATTCTAGTACATAGGAGCATGACAAAACATAGAAACTGGCAGAAAACATACAGAGTTTCTCTTGACATCCTATCACCAGTTGCAATTTTTTTTACAGAGATGTAAAGATGTATTAGACTTCATAGGTTAAAGATAAATACATTTCAGTAGTACTTTAGCAAGAAGCTTATTTACTGTCTTAAGTTCCGGCACTGTGCTTTCTGCACAATACTGGGGACTAGAAGCAAGTCTCTTCCCCGCTTTAAACATTAGGATAACTTAGTGGCTTCACCAGCATTTGACAGCTGTAATGTTTTTGCCTTCAGCTTCATAACAAACATACACAGTGCTCAATTCAGAACCAAATGCAGGAGTGATTACAAGGTGTATCAAATGCAAACTTAATGCAATCATTTTGTAGTAAATTGCTCCACTGACTTATCTAAAGCAGTCCCACTTCTAAGAACATCCTTCCCCACAATATTTAGAGGCTCTTACCCACATCTGCAGATGTTTTTTCATCTATCACCCCCTTTGGTTTATTAGAAACACATGGATGCACCTCACAGGCTAAGTGTAACAAATTACTAGTGTTTAGAAGGAGCAAAAGGCAATTTCTTTCTATCACAAACCTAGCAAACTACTCTTGAGACATCAATTCAAGCGAGAGAGAAGTGTATACGTAAGTATTAACACCTGCTACAAGAAAGCCATTTTATCTTTTACCCTCTGTTGAGATAAAAGGTATATACTTGCTTTTTATTTTAAACTAAAAGACACCCCCAAAAAACCCAGTCACCCCCAAAAACCTTATGATACTAAGCTGTGTTACAACTTCCAGAACATCCATGTATATTCTTTATATGCCAAAGCTCTCAAGACAGCTTCCCTGTCGTGAAGGGACAGTCTACGTAAAACAGCAATTACAAAATAATGGGATTTCTATATGGGGTTTTTTTCCCCTTTGCATATAAGGAAACAAATTTACCAATAGCATACTTCAATTGTTTTACACATCCGAACATTTATCAGATAAATACTTTAGGTATGAGATTTCATTTAACAGTAATTTGTCTCACTATCCCTCTACTAAGCAGTCTTAATTATGCATGAATGGTACACTAAAAAAACCCTCTTTCAGCTATGCTAATTTGCTTCTCTGTTGTGACGGTATCTGAAGCAGGTTGAAGGAGGCCTTTTTGAATTAATGTAACTACCGAGAAACTCCATCATATTTGAGCAGAAAGCTGCAGAAGTGTAGAGAGACAGATTTCTTTCGCAAATTCAGTATACTAAGGCTGTGTTAGCTCATGTTTCATATTACACAAGAGAAAATAAACTGAAAGGTCAGTTGAACAGTTACAGCATTGCCCTTTTCCAAGGTAATCATCAGAGCATGTAGCAAAGACGTGAACACAAGCGTGACTGGAAAGACAGTAGCTGATAAAGAGGCTTTTGCTGCCAGAAGTATGGGACAAAATACCACTCAATGGCCATCGAGGAGTGTGGCATACTGCAGGCATTACTTCAGTAACTCTGATTTATTACTTCAATTTGAAATTGTGTTCTTGTTAAACATTCAGGTTTTCAAAACACACTAGAATATGTAATACTGAACATTAATCACATTCTCAGGTAAACTACGGGAACAATATCATTATTAATTTGTTTGCAATATGGACACAATACAGTAAAAAATTCATCTGGTTTACTAATGCATTTTTACTCTAAGTATACAATTTCTTCTTGTTGTTCAGTGCTATTTAACTGGAAACTGTAGGGTAGATTTCCGTCCATATTAAAAGTAGTCTACTTTTCCAAAATGGTTTCTGCTCATTATAATAACATATGCTTAAAAACACCTCAATCTGGAAACAACTCAGATGTTTTATTTACCAGAATTATTTTTAACTAAGCTGTAAATAACAGCATATCAATCCCCATTTGATTCCACTGCCAACTATTTCTAACAGACTATCTTCGTATTAATAGATGTCAAGGTTTAGCTGGGGAAGAGTCAGTGATTCCCACAGCACTAGTACAAAGTTGGAATCAAAACACAAACTAAAGGCAGCAGCTACACAAGAAGCTTCAGGCAAAAAAAGCCTACATGATTTCTTGAAAAGAGTTTACAACATGCCTTTTGGTAAGCATCTTACCCTTTCCTCTTGAAGGTATTCAGTAACCTGGAAGTGTCAGTCAGTACCATTTCTAAAGCAATTATTTGTGTGGTGAGAACTAGCCCGCACACCTCCTAGAGGTTGTAAAACCTCTGCACATAGCAAGAAGATAGTCTGGACTTCAGCAGCTATTTAGTTTAATTTTTGTTGTTTAATTAAAGCTATTTTGAATGTGGTATTTTGTTTGTTGGTGTTTTTTTTATTAGTTTGCCACAGCAGTAAACGTAAGCAGCCATCTGTTTCATTTCAAATTTGGATTTCAAGTCTGCTGCATCAGTTTGGCTTCCATATTCTTAGTAATGCTGCCAGTCACATTAACTGGCATAAATGAAACCCAACACAACCACAGAATCATTAAGGTTGGAAAAGACCTTTAAGATCATCAAGTCCAACCATCAAAATCCTAAGACAGACTTATCTTTCTAAATAAATATCCAAGAAGTTATGAATTAAAAGCTTTAGTTGTCTACCAAACAGGAAAAAGCTTTTAAGTCAGAAGCCACTTTGATTATTTCAGATAAAACACAATGTACTCCTCACTACCTTAGCCACCCAACCTGCTGTAGTGGGCACATTATGTAGTTGGAAATTCAAATAACAATTCTTAACAGAAAACTGCACAGCTGCTCTAGCTACAACTTCATTGTTAATCTCCGTAAGTCTTACTTCACCTCCTATTAAAATATGTTTCAGAAATTAAAAACAAAGTCTTGATTTAATGGATCAGATCGATGGCTTGTATATTCAAGCAGTTCGCTATTTGAAAGTCATGTTAGCAAGTTAAATAAAAGTCTTCATACCCTGACAGCCAAACAAAAATCCTCCTTTACTATAAGGCTGTTTCGTCGTCAAACTTTAAATGCCTAGCCACCTTAAGAGGCGGTCAAAAAGATGGCTAAAGGAAAGGTACCACCCACAGCAACACCCAGCTTCTTTACTACCACAGGCATTGCTCCCTGTAACAGTTTTCTTCTCATCTAGTGTGACCATAAACCTACAGCATTCCACCTAATTAAATAACTCTTTAAATCCTGCTGCTTTAGCCTCAATTTTAGGATGTGCATGTATTCATATACCACCTAAAAAGGTGTTTTGTTTTCCCTTTCCCACGCACACAAATATATTCCCAATGTAGGTTTTTTCCTGGCCTTTAAGTATTTGCCACCCACTTTTAGACTACCTCTCTGTATTTTCTTTGTCATAGTAAAACTTCATAGTACTCTAGAAAACAAAAGCACATGTGATATTTTTACATATAAAGAATAGATACAAAACTAAGTGTTAAACACAGAATGGGAAAGGTGGTATACTTTTGCTTTTGTTGCTGACCACTGTGCCAGTTTTGATCAGTCTTCACTGGTTTGATCAAGGAATGTTTTCTATTCAGGCTCAGTAGCTGTATGGGACTATTCATATAGACCACACATTCAACTCGCCAAGCATGCCTGTTCTGCTAGGTGGGTTCCCTGTAACGATGATGAAGAAAAGTAGCCTTTTTAGGTGACAATTTTAAGGAAGAAAACATTACCACCAATGACTGGAAAATAAGATCTGGAGGGATTTGGGGGTGGAGGGAGGAACACCACTGAGATACTTTACCTTCTACATTATCACACCAGGTTGAGGCACCTTAGCAGAAGAACCGCATTAATTTTTAACTGCTTTCACTGCAGACAGGACAACAAGGAAAGCCAAGTACTCTTAAACATTTATACAGTCGACTAAAGTGTTTATAATTTACTATCAACATACTAGAAGCATAATTAGAACTTGTGTACTTAAGAAACGTCTCTAGTCCCAGTCAATCAACTCTATTCCCACAGAACATGAGGAAGAAAAAAAAGCATGTATTACTGTTGATTGCTGCTGTGAATAGTTGTATACAACAGCTTACTTCATTAATGGCCAAGCATTTTCAAGGTGTGGTCTAAAAGCTGCTCTTTTTCCAGAATTCAATCAGAATGAATACAAAGTTAAGAAATACTAGTCATTAACTAATTTGTACCATCATCTAAAGAAGTATAAACATCAAATTCTCAAAGTTATTACACTGAATAGTCAAAACTGAAGAGTTCAGATTTTACATAGTCCAGCTATTCTTCTAAATCATTAAGCTACTGTATCTCCTTGACATGATCTTTAATCTGACTAAAACGATACGAATTGCTGCATGCGAAAAATCTGTTAGGCACTTAACTGCAGAAAAAGCACTACTCAGCAGTTGGATTCATCCCAGCCATACCGTTTTCACATAGTTTAAGCTCCTAAGTACATAGGACATAGCTTCCAAGACACCTGCCTTCTGATGGGATTGCAGCTGTATTTGATGTTAGCAGGAACAGCCTAATAATCATAGAAGTCACCATTACTATGCAGCCTCCAAGCACGTGTTAATCTCTTGTCTATAATGTAACTTCTCTGCCACAACATCAGAAAGCTTATGATTCAAGTTTTGAATTGATATGATTAAAGAAAATCAAAACAAAAGACCAGGAAGAGTATTAACTAGTACCGTGTGCAAGACTCATAAATCACCTACCATGACTCAAGATTTAGCAAGACAGTGAAGTTTGCATCAGAATTTTAAGCACCTGAAGTGATGAGGTAACTTGGGACACACAGAAAGGCACTGGCAACTACTCAGAGGGTGGGGAGAAGGAGGAAGCAAAACCCCACAAACTTAGAAAGCCTGGTATTGCTGGGTTAGTCATCCTGATATGCTGCACACACAAGTGCAACCATAGTCTTACTCCTAGGAAGTACTACTGGGAACACTTCAGATATCATGGAATATTAACATTTGTCCAATACTAGGAGTGAAGAAATACAAGATGAACAAGCTGCCTACTGGGTGGAGAAAACCCCTCTGTTTACAATTTCAGATTCATCTTGTCTGCTTAAGAGTCTATATGCATCTTTAGAACAACTACTAAAGTTAGAGAAGTCTTTCGTATCAAATTTTGACATAAAGTTTATTTACACAAAACCTTTTGTATAGCAAATTAATATTACTAGGCATTCATTTACTTCAGATGGATAAACTTAAAACAGCAAAAAGATGGAGCAATATAGTAGTGGACTACATGTTGAATAGGATTTCTCTTTTTGGTAATTTTCCACCTTCACCATGACATTCCTATGACTATTTAGTATGTTTTTTTCTTCTTTATAGAAGAATTTAGACAGTTTATACTGGCTGAACTGCTTGAAGAGTTGTATTTTAAAGTACCTGTCTATCTTTAAAATACAAAATAGAAAAAGCATTGCACTACACTCTTGACTGAAAAAAATAAATATGTATGTGATTATCTACAAAACAGGGTGTTTACATTAGGCATATACACATACAACATTCCTTCAGTCTTCCCTCTCCCACCTGAAACACATACAACAGTACATAAAAGTAGTATCTCTTTTATTGGAGCTAAGCCTAGAAAAACACTACTAGCTCCAATTCTCAGCCTGGAGAGCTGCCAAAGTAAAGCCTACGAACTGAAGCCAAGCCGGACAACAGGTTAGTCCCAAAGCTTCAGTCAGCCCAGCCTCCTTACTTGAGGTCAACTTGATACACACCAGCACAAGGGAATAACAATGGAGGAAAACAATGAGCCAACAACTTTAGGTATTCACGGTTTGTCAGGAAATTAACATCTTCATTTATTAGCTATGCATCAAGAACAAAATCAGTATAGACTTCTGAGGCATCAGGGAAGAAAAAATACTGTCAGGTATGCAAAGAATTAACCCAAGTATTTTTTGTCACAATGAATACATTACATCAGAATAGCTTGGGTATTTATTATTCCATAAATAAATCTACAATCTGTAAACTATATAACACCCCAAAAATTCAATACTTAAACCTTTTCTTCTCCTGAAGAGCCTGAACTTGCTTTCAGCTTCTACAAGACTACACATACGTTAGCATCTATAGGCATAATCTCCTATTCTTTCCCTCCTAACACACACAGTTTGCATACCACCAGTTAGAAGCCTTTTTCAGTTGTCATCTGAGTTGGTACAAGATGAGAGATTTTAGTGTAAGCCTATGTAGAAATTGACCGGGGGTACCAACGAGATAGAAAAAAATTTCCCTTAGGACCAGGGCCCCAGAGAGGGTGCATAGTCTCAGTCCCTGCAGGTTTGACACCCAGGAGAACAAAATCCTGAACGATCCAGTCCCAATTCAACACTGACCTGGTTCTGAGCAGGAGACTGGTACACAGATAGCATTCAGACGTCCCCTCCAACTAGAGTTGTTCCATGAATATTTAGTACTTTACACCTACTGAAGCTAGCCAGTTCTGCTTAAGGAAAACAAAGAACATAGCAAGATATATAAAGACAACAATGCTGTACAATGACAGAAACACTATGAGTGCTGCAAATGCCAAAGCATTCTCATATATCTTATATTACTGGCAGTCACATACACCTCCCCTAAACTTGCATTAATTTTCTTTGTATTCTTATCTGTGTGCACAGATAAGAATTCCACAGTACTAAAACAAACAAAAATATGGACAAAACAGACCAGCTGCTACCTTGAAACAAGTTTTGCTATTGTTAGGCAATTTTTCCTCAAATACCTTATTAGCATGTAAGTTTTTGCCATATCATTTAAAAAGCAGTTAAAGTAGTTACTGACCTGTGTAAGGTGAACTTTTACATCAATATTACCTGTAAAATGCTACAGTTATAGTAACCACATATTCACAAGGAATTGACATACCTAGTTATTTCTATTTTAATTCCTTGTATGCAAGTTATAGAATTGCATACTACACACTATACATACACACATGTATATGCATACATAAAGTTTACTTTATATATAAGGTACTGTTCCAAAGCATTCTGGAAATGTAAACCAGTTTAACATTGACAAGAAATTGCAGAGTTTTCAGTACTTTGGGTGGGGGATTATGGACACAAGATTGCATTCATACTGGTTATTATCCAATACCATATATTTTCTTCTACTTTCTGAATCTTTTTAACCAAACATGGTGCAGTTTTTGAGATTTTCTTCCTAGATAACTAATTAGAACAAGAGATACTCCATATCCCTGAGTATTCTGCAACAGGGAGGGGCAACCTTCAGGAAAGGTAATGCTAACATGTCTATTTCTTGAACTGAAGCACAGAACTTCTGTTGAACAGTGTTTTGTCTCTACAGGAAAGGGACCCCTTATTTTCCATCTCACCAAAATCAGAAGGAATGTGCA
>NW_010524130.1:9219-11952 GCF_000687285.1 Phaethon lepturus
TACCTTATGTACCTTCCTGCTACTGACTGGCAATCCTCCTGTAACTACTACTGTCAGCCTCATTTATGCCAGCAGTGGCATTCTTGGTGTAAAATTGTGTTAATATACGAGCTTTACAAAACCTAGGACCTTACCCCATACTTAAAAGTTACCAAAAGCTGACTGAAATCAAGTGCATCAGCCCTAATTCTACAGGGCTGAACTTCAAATTCTGAATAAATCAACAGGGGAGGCGGGGGAGTCCTTTACAAAGTACACCAGTCTCCAGGATATAGAATAACTTAATCCTAGATTTTCAGGACAGCCACAATTTTCTTTGAGGGTTTTGAAGAGGTACCTATTACTATTTGGGGCAGTTCTGTTTAACATGTCTGTCTTCCTTTGCAGGCCTCCCTTAAGACAAATCAGCATACTTCTACATCACCAGGGAGGGAACGAGACAGTTTGACTCACTGCAGTGTGAAGGCTAAAATTAGATTAATGCCCACACATTACACAGTCTCTTACATAGCAAAGGGCTATAAGTATGTATCTACCTCATTTTAAGATCTCCTGAAGGAAGCCTGGATTCTTATAGTCCATCATCCATTTACTCTAAGAAAAATTCTTAATTATTCTCACATTCTTCTGAGCCGAGCACTTAGTGCCTTTAAGAATGCGCACACTAAACAAACTATTATATTTATTTTAAACATTAAGCCACAGACCACCAGTGGGTGCACTGTTTGACAAAATTTAGAGACACCTCTGTTCAGAAAGCCATGGTATACAGTGCCAATGTGTTATGCTACATAATACGCTTGCATTTGGTTATGACAAAAAGTTTTCAGCAATAGACCAGACAGACTCTCATTGAAAGGCCCTTCCCATTACCAGTCCTTTAGTACATGTCAGACATGTAGATGCAGGCCAGAACCACAGCCTCTCTCTCAAAACCAAAATATCACACAGCTGGAACAGTTAAATTTCATGTCCCACACGGCATCACAGGAGCAAGAGAAGCTCATTCAAGGTTACCAGCACATGAGATACAGGTGCTCTATCATGTAAGAGTGAGGAGGACAATAATAAGCAAGTTTCAGGTCTAAACTGAACATACAGTTATTTTTCCCCCCTTACGTGCACTGTACATACAGCTGAATAAAGCAAATTTTCCATTTGCCAGATGGTTTCTTGATATAAACTTAATTAGGAATAACTGATAATCTTAAATATAAACATTTACTGAGAAAAACCTACAATAAAAACAAGGTTTTGAAGGCACATCAGTATATGTAATGAATAACATGAACAAAAACAGATCTGGACAATATTAAAGAGCTCAAACTGGTAATTCTCCCCTCTTTCTTAGTGCTAAAGAATTGCTTGAACTGCATTGCCTTTACATAACACTTGAATTTTAGGGGGCTCGCAACCGTACTCCAACACAGCTAATGCAGATTTGAACTTCCATACATTATATGGCACCATTCTATCAAGTCCCTTTAACTGCATACGGGACCTAGTCAGCAGAGTCAGCCTCCCACCAGCCCTCCTGTTCAGCTCCCCTGCAGCACAGGCTACTGGCACTTCCAACTCCAGGACAAGCGCCAAGCAGGGGCCCACGACCAGGACCAGACATGCTCTTTGTGCAAAACCTTAACTTTTCACAAGGCTTTTCCCCTCCCCTTCTTCACCTCAGTTTGGAGCAAAGCCAGGCTTTGAACTCCCCAAGCAACTGGGCTGATTTTCTCTATATAGTTCTTAAAACAAGCACAAGCGTCCATGATATAATTTTATGCATCTAACATTCCAAATAGCTCACACATACCCAAGATAAAAAAAAAGCCATGAAAACCAAACTAAATCCATTCTCTTAAAAGTTTAAGGTAGCATGAAGGGAAAACTGTTCTTTAACTCTTATTTACATATTAAGTTTGCAGGCAAAATAGGAAAGCAGTTTCAAAATATGTATTTTGGCAGAGGCAGATGCCTATTAACATGAGTGGCAGTGAATGTGACATGGCATCTTTTTACTAAAACAGAATGCAAGGCCTACACTTTAAATCTTGATCCATTGCTGGCCAACTAGCTCTTTCTAGATCAAGTATCAGCATCAGGCACCCTCCGTACTTGCTTAAAGAAAAAATTCTGAGTAGCAACTAGTTCACAAGTGTTTTGGTTTGGGTTTTTTGTTTGTTTTGTTTGAGGTTTTATTGTCTTTTTTTTGGCAGGGGATGGTAAAAGCAACAGAAACTATCCCAGCTTACTTAGCTTGCACCCAGGACAGCTATTCTGAAGACAGAATCACAGAAGCATTACGGCTGGAAAGGACCTTTGAGGTCATCAAGTCCAACCGATAACCCAACACCACCATGACCCTAAACCATGTCCCGAAGTGCCACATCCACATGTTTTCTGAATACTTCCAGAGGTGGTGATTCCACCACCTCCATGGGCTTGACCACTCTCTCAGTGAAGAAATTCTTCCCAATAGCCAATCTAAACCTCCCCTGGCGCAACTCGAAGCCATTTCCTCTCGTTCTATCACTGGTTACTTGGGAGAAAAGACCAACACCCACGTCACCACAACCCCCTTTCAGGCAGCTGTAGAGCGCAACAAGGTCTCCCCTCAGCCCCCTCTTCTCCAGACTGAACACTCCCAGTTCCCTCAGCCACTCCTCATAGAACTTGTGCTCCAGACTCCTTATCAGCTTCATTGTCCTTTTCTGGACATGCTCCAGCACCTCAACA